>NW_010252868.1:0-6429 GCF_000690775.1 Eurypyga helias
AATTAGTAAATAGTTCTTATCTTAGCATTATGATCTTCCTTATTTTTTTTCCCTCTGATTCTTCCCCTCCACTGGAGGACGGAACAGGGATTTGTGAGATCAGCTTTGTGGTAGTTTAGTAGTTGGAGTTAAACCACAGCAAATGTGTAATTAAAAACTTCATTTACACATTGTATTATTTTGTTACATACTGTTGTTCTATTTACTATTCCATAGCTTAAATAAGTCTACTTTATTCATACAAAATGTTTAAGCTTATCCAAATGTTTGTACTATCATAGATATATATATTTAGAACTCCTGTACTAGGAAATTTTATGGTGTTGTTTTTTTTTTTTAATCTAATTCTAACCAGATTTGTTTTCAATAAATCAGCTGACATGAAGGATTGTATTAGGCAGCAAACTGTAAACATCAATGGAAATTACTTCCTTATTCCTTCTTTCCACTTACATGATATTCTGAAGGCAGTAGCAGAGGTATCTTGAGCAGTCCAGAAGGAATATGGAAGTGTACTTTGATATAATATAACATTTCAAAACGTGTATGCTGCTCATTTTAATTTGACTACATTTGAATTAATTTGTAGACTATCTCCCCAATGGGTACGTTAGCCTTCACGTTGACTTTCCACGAAAACTCATTTTTCCAGTGATATTTTTATCTTCAATATTGTATTTGGTTCACTTCCCTTTCAATTTAATTCAACTGGTAATGAAGAGACACTATATATGTCAATGTAAATGAGAATCTGTTGCTTCTTTTCGTCCTGCTATCCTATGAACTAAATAACTTGGTTCTGTTTCCTTCCATGCAATACAGATGCCCTAGGGTGTCTAAAACTGCATTTGACACCTATTCTTTTAGCTAACAAAACTGTTCTCTTGACTCTTCACTGACTCACATCTGGACACCCACCTTGTAAACATCTAAAGACACGCTCATATGTATATGCAGAGCCAAAAGGAAAAAAAACCCAAAACAAACAAAAAACCCAACAAACAAAACAAACACCCAAAAAACACACCACAAATCCCCTTAGTTTAACACACTTGAAAAATCAATCAACCAAGAGATACAACTCTTTATAATATTTCCTTACTGATTCACTGAAGAGTTTATTTTCTCCTTTATCTTTGTAAAAAAACATATATTATATAGAGAGCATTTTAAGAGTATAAAATGTTTAAAAACACCTAAAACAACCTAACAACAAATTCTGACACCCCTTTCCACAAGGATTGAATTTACGCTGTGGGTGGAATCTCTGGCTAAGGTGCCATGAGAGATGGGATCCAAGAGTAGAATTCTGGGCATGTCCTGCCCTCAGAGGAAGTGCTGTCCCTTTAGAAAGGTAGGTAGTGATTAGAACTAGTGTCAGTGGGAGTCTTCATCTATCATGGTGTCAGAATATGGTCTCAAGGAATAAAGAACATGGATGATATCACTGATCAGTCCTGTCCCATAGTATAGAGTCAGATAATAACTTGTGCTTTGGACGTATATTCTATCCTTATAAATGTACATAAAATAAGGATATTTTTGATGTGAGTGACAGAATGAGTCCTACTGCTTGACCAAATTTAGGCAAATTTTCACTGCTTCTCAAAGAGTGAGATTAAATATGAAGCCATACCACAAACAAAACACTTCAATTTAAATCTTAAACAAATTTAAAACTCATCGTTATTCTTTGTCTCCTTATGGTTGAGTATCAGAGGTCAGTATGATTCCCATAATTTAAAATCAAAAGGGTATACAATTACACACCTGCCAAAAATGGTGGAGCAGTAAACACTGAATCAAATATGGAGATTCTCCGTATTCCTGGCATTTGCTATTTGCTCAGTGGTTATAAAATATAATATCTGATGTATTAATTTTATAAAATGTACAAATGGGATAATGATTAATCAGACAAAAAAAAAAAAAAATTCTCTTTTTGGCAGTAGTTCTCTCCTCTTTCCTGCCCTCTTTGGGTCTTCATGTTCCTTCTCTGGTACATCCCACTTTTATTTTAAAATTCTCATTCTATCATAAAACACTACCATTTTATGAGGAAGCACATTAGAGATGAGTAAATAACCCAGATGTCTATTTCCTAACTTCATATCTATAACTTCCTATGCTACATCTGATTAAGACAGTGGAAGAAAGACAAACAATTAAGAAAAAAAAAAATTGAGAAAGCTGAGAGAAAATAACTTAGTCTTAAATGGGAACTTCAGGGAAAAAATACAGAAAGAAATTTCAGGAACCAGTAAAAAACAGAGGAATTAATTCACCAATATAGAGACAAATAGAAAATAGAAAAAATATATGAATCATATTTAAATGAACAAAATCTGTTATCAATATATATCAGTGGCTGAAATATTAGGTAATATCACACTAATTTACATTTTGCTGACCACTCTGTACCAGCTACAGATGGCAGTCTTTACACTATTGTCGCAGGATAAGGGCTATAAATTGAAACATAAAGATTCAGTCTGCCAAGCATAGGTTATTGTGGAGTAGGGCAATTGGAGGATTTTTATATTAAATGAGTCAAGCTGTTTTTTCTGGCTACCACAGAACAAGTGTATTGATTTTCTTGACACTTTTTACCTCCCCACAGATTACCCATATCTGTGCAGTTTTATATTCTTTGGGTCCATGGATTGACTTGTGAGTAGAAACCAGAGATGTGTGATGTTATTAGAAATTTCACATCTTGGCATTAGAAGAAGATATGCTGTTTGATGTACCTGCAATATGACCCATGTCTGGTGACCCATGTTTCTGCAACTTTAATAGACTTGAATACTACTACATATCCCAGATGAGTAGCAGACTAGATCTACCCATGCAGAATTCCATGCCCTTTTCTTTAGGCTGCTTCTGACACTCCCCTCAGCTCATTTAGTCTGTTTTTTTGTAGACTACAGAAAAGCATATTACATAATGTGGCTAGCATCCATGAATAAGGAAAGACTGAGTTAAGAATAGGATAACAATATATGTAGACATACATGGATTTACCAGGATTATCAGGGTGCCTAGAACTGATACCTTCCATACCCTGCTTACAGGGCTAGGAAGTCCACTGCAAATGCCACAGCCTCCTTCTAACTCCTTAATTGCTCGCTTAAGTTCAGAAGAAGTGGTAGAGAAAGAAGCAGCTGTGCTGCTGTGTACCAGCTGAAGAACATGCATCTCTCCACCTGAAATCCTGTTCCATTCCTTGCCCTGTTATACATTCTCACACTGGAGTTGTGCCCATTACATTTTAATGCAGATAAATTGATTTCAGAAGAAAGACAAGTAAACTAGGTAAAGTAATTTACCAAAAAAAGTTAAGGGTGTTTTAAGTGAAGGACAATTCCTCTTTAGAGACCAAAGATTCTAATTTCTTCAGTGAAAAAACAATGAAAAGACATTGCAGAAGTGATTCCGATTGTGTCTGGGGAAACTGTTGCCTAAGGAAAGCTATGTCAAATACTCAGCAAATGAAAAATGAATGGAGAAGATCAATAGCAAAGAAAGCCATGTCAGTTCTGCCTTTTGGGTTAAGGTTTATTAGCATTAGTGCATCTTCTTTTTTTTTATTTTCCCCTTTCATTAGTGAAAGTACACACATTGCACACCTTGCAGAAGAAGGTCAAAGGTTGGGGGAAGAAGGAGTGTAGGAATGCATCATGAAATAAAAAGAAACTGAGAGTAAAGTTGGTTATATGATATAGAGAATAGAGAACTAAAAAACAAAGAGTGTGAAGGAAGAGGAGGAGGAGAAAGCAAACCAATAAACAAACGAACCACTAAAAACAAAACTGTAAAGGGTTTGTTTTATTCCTGTGAGCTGAGGGAGAAGAGAGGTGCTGACATAATTATCATTATAACTTCCAGTGTTTGTGGATCAAGAATAATGCCATCATTCCAGAAAACAATCATTATATATGTCTGCTCATGGAAATTCTTGGCCTCTCTAGACTGGATGTAGGGAATGAAATTATTTCTTACTCAGCACTGACTTCTCAACCCTTCACCAATATCCAGAAAGTACTTCATAAATGTTATTAGACTGAAAAATAAAAAAGGGATCAGGAGATCCTTCTTCTAAGTCTTTATATAATAAAACACTTAGCATTCCAAAATATGACTCCATGAATAGCTGAATGACATAAAATAAAGTCCTATAAAAGAAAATAAAAGGCTCCTTCCTTCCTTCCTTCCTTCCTTCCTTCCTTCCCTTCTCCTTTCACCCCTTCTCCCTTTCTTCCTTGTTTTTTACTTCTTCCTTCCACATCTTCCTTCTCTCTTTCCTTGTAGTAAATAGTAAAACTATTTTAAGAAACACATGCTTCTTTAGAAGAACATAGATCAATGTGGTCCTATAAATTAATGATGTTCTTTGTAAACAGATAGACACAAAAATGCACATGCAAGGATATATTCTCTACTGCAAAGAATTTAAATTCAAAGTAAGACAAGGATTATAAAAAAAACCAGTCATAATGCCTTAGTAACAACTTAAGTCAGAATATAGAGGCGAAGGAAAAGAAGACTGAATATAACAATAATTTTCCATAAGGAATTAATTTCCTTTATTTTTACTTTTCTTCCTTCAAGAAAGTACTTTTTGAAATATAGACTTAAATTTATAGCTGAAATAAATAAAATTATTCCTTCCACTATAAGCAGCATCCTATAGCCAGAAAGTACCTGAAGATGTTTTTAGGAACCCAGTTTGTATCAAATCAGTCCAAGTACAATAGACAGGAAAGGTTCTTTAGAAACATTTTAAAACAGGTAGCAAACATAAGAGTATGATGTAATATATCAAATTATACAGATCTATAGAGTAAGTCTGTTGGGTAGAAAGAATCAGCAGGACTTAGGCATAGTTCAGGTATGAAAACAGAGAGAAGGCTGAACGGAAGATTTATATATGTACATTATATAACTTAGTAAGAAATAGATAAATTAATCTTATTTTAAAGTAGATAAACTAAATATCTTTGGCATCTTTCCTTGTGAATTGCCAGAATTAATATCTTGAGCTTATGGCCATCTCATGAGATCCCACAAGATCCTGTTTTCTTTCTGTCAGCATCCATATAAAATCTTTTCAATACATTGGCCAATTCCAAACATTTAAAGGAGAGATGGAAATGTTAGTATTCCACTAAATTACATTTAGTATAATCCCCAGCAGGACTGGGAAAACCTGAATATGTTCCCACTGACAAAAAGGCAGAACAGAAAGCACAATCACCTGCTCTGTTTGGCAGCTAAGTTCTTGCCAGTCTTTGCATCTGTACTAATTTGTATCAACCAGCATTAGGTCTGAACTCTTTATATCAGTACTGTATTTTCAACAGCCAGGATCAGTAATGATATTGCAATTGTCATGCTTCAAAAATGATCACATTAACAGCAAGCATTTTAATGTTCTGAAACTTTTTTACCAGTACTAGTATGACTAGTATGGAGAAGCAGACAAATATGGGGCATAATAAATTTCTCAGGATATATCTATTGTACTAAATAAGAGGGTGGAAGTACACTACACTCCAATCATTCCTGTTACATAATTTTTAAGTACTAGATCGGTACTTCAACTACCATTCACCAGAACTATATGCAAGCTTCATTCAGTGGACACTTTGCTCCAGGGACCACCTCCAAATGGCATTTCTGATAACACAGCACTATAAGTTTTCTCCAATGTATATTTGTCTCCCATCAATCTGTCATATGCTCTCATGGCACAGCAAGATGCAAGCAGTGCATACCTTTATGTCCATGTTAAAAAAAATAAAAACACACACTCTGGTGCATACGACACCGTGACACCATTATGCCTTACACTGAAGTAGGAAAGTACACAAAATGATATCACGTTATGCAGCTACAGGTGCACTGCACAGAGTAGTGGAGAACCAATGCTATGTGCTGTATCATATGATCAGAGTAATTTTTCACAAGAAGGAGCTGAAAGCTTTTTGGATGAATTCCAGTGGTCATTGCTTCTTGAACTCTGAGCCAGGGATCGGTTCCTTGAACCTGAAACTTGTCACATTCTGTCTTGTTGTTGAGTATAGGAGCAAAGGAAGAAAGAAATCTATTTCTGGGATCTTTATTGTAAAATCTTCTGAAAAAGGTGGTATGGAGAAGGTTGATAGCTACTCCTTCTCTGCCATGTTGTAGTAAACCTCTGATTTGATTCAGCAGTTGTAAAACTAATTGTAGATCTTAGTCACCTCTTATACATACAGAAGCTTGGATTTAGTCCGGAAGTTTCTCAAGGACAATAAGGAGCTCTGCCAACTGAGGACCTGAAAGGAAGAAGCAGCTAAAGTAAAACCCTCCTCCTGCTTTTTGATTCCCTATTGGAGAAGGGAATTGGGACATAGGGAATCCCTATTGTCGTGGTTTAACTCTGGC
>NW_010252869.1:0-2057 GCF_000690775.1 Eurypyga helias
CTGTGATTCATTCTATGATTCTATAAACAGAAGGGTAAGGACATCTTCCATCTTCTCTGTCATGCTGGGAAGGAGGGCTATGGAGTACCTCAGCTGGAAGTATGCTCACCTTAACAACAAATGTAGGCAGTTCTTACAGCTGTCCGGAGAATTTATCATTGAATCACAGACTGGTTTGGGTTGGAAGGGACCTTAAAGATCATCTAGTTCCAACCCCCCTGCCATGGGCAGGGACACCTTCCACTAGACCAGGTTACTCAAAGCCTCATCCAGCCTGGCCTTGAACATTTCCAGGGATGGGGCAGCCCCCATACATTTGGTAAAATATGCCTATTTTATGCCTGGGTAATATTGCTTACTTTGAACTCTTCGTAGATTTCAGATTTCATTGGGAAGATTCTTGTTGGTGTGACTTTTTTTTCTCTTTTTCTATCTCTAAAATCCATCCAAAAGTATTAATTGCAGGACTAGGGCAGGAATCATCCCCCTGTACTGGGCACTCGTGAGGCCACACCTCAAATCCTGTGGTCAATTTTGGGCCCCTCACTTCAAGACAGACATGGAGGTGCTGGAGCATGTCCAGAGAAGGGAATGGAGCTGGGGAAGGGTCTGGAGCACAGATGCTGTGAGGAGGGGCTGAGGGAGCTGGGGGTGTTCAGCCTGGAGAAGAGGAGGCTCAGGGAGACCTTATCGCTCTCTACAGCTACCTGAAAGGAGGGTGCGGGGAGGGGTGTGTCTGGTGTGTGTTGGTCTCTTCTCCCAGATGACAAGTGATAGGACAAGAGGAAACAGCTTCAAGCTGCACCAGGGGAGGTTTAGACTGGATATTAGGAAAGTTTCTTTACAGGAAGGGCTGGCAGGCATTGGAATGGGCTGCCCAGGGAAGTGGTGGAGTCACCATCCCTGGAGGTGTTTAAGAGTCGTGTAGATGTGGTGATTAGGGACATGGGTTAGTTGTGGGCTTGGCAGTGCTGAGTTAAGGGTTGGACTTGGTGACCTTAAAGGTCTTTTTCAACCTAAATGACTCTGATTCTGGGCAAAGACATGGCTACATCACTGGATAGAAGAATGGACTTGTTTCATGTGCTGCATCAGTATTAGTTACTCAGCAACTACAGGTGATTTCAATGGCATTGTTTTTTCAAGAATTAGGCAGAAAATACTTGAGGTTTTTTGCAATTGTTGAATATAGATACGGGGAAGGTTTAGGTTAAGCCAAGTCTGTGTGCCAACTTTTTCCTGTAAGAAAAGGAAAAGTTAAATTAGCTTTCAAGAACAAAGTATGAGTTTACAGATATTGTAGGTTACAGTGATTGCACTTTTTGACAAGAAGTAGAAATCAGGTTTCATTACAACTTCAGAAAACACTATTGAATGGGTTTTTACAAGTTCTACAGAAAACCTCTGTAAAAGGCAGCATACTAATGTGTAGTTGATAGTATGGTCATATTTATACAAATTTCCTAACATCTTTTACATTAGTGGACCTCTAACAAAACTTTAAAAAATATTTTTCTTCTTGTTTTCACCTCTTCAAGTAAAATTGCCATGATTTTCTATGTCTGTATTGTGCCTTTTTTAAAAATAATATTTTGCTTGCTTGGTGTGTTGCTTTATGTTTAGTGGAGCTTGGCAGTAATTTAATTAAAAAGGAGCTTCTGAAAATGGATAGCCATAATGATCCTGCAATATTTGTAAAGCATAGAAATACTATCCTGTTGTTATAAACTGACGGTTTAAGTGCCTTGGAATTGTCAAGCTGTGCTGCAAAATTCAGAAAGCATGTGGATCTTAACTGTTAGCATGGTTGAGAGATGTATCTATAAATTATTTCAAGGATTATACTCATTCTAAAAGCAAGGATTATGTTTCTACGTTGAGATCCTTGCATGGCAGGGAAATTTTAAAGTTCTTCCTTTGCGGATAGATTGAAACGAGGGCATGCCAATGACCCTGTCACCAGACAAAATATTGTGTCATGTGGAGTTCTGCTCCTGTTTTATAGGGTGCGTGGTTAGTTTAAACAAGCCTAATATGTGATTTTGGTGAACTGCTGA
>NW_010252870.1:0-274 GCF_000690775.1 Eurypyga helias
GTCTGACAGAGCCAAAGCCAGCCAGTTCCAAGATGGACCCGTCACTGGCCAAGGCCGAGCCAACCGCTGTCATAACGCCTCTGTGATAACAGGTTTAAGGAAGAAAAAAAAACCAGAAAAGCAGAGATTATTTTTCACAGACAGAGACAGCACAAGATGTGAGAAAGAATGCTGCAGACGCCAAGGTCAGTGGAGGAGGGGGAGGAGGTGCTCCAGGTGCCAGAGCAGAGATTCCCCAGCAGCCTGTGGTGCAGCCCATGGTGAGGCCAGCAGT
>NW_010252871.1:0-5826 GCF_000690775.1 Eurypyga helias
ATTTGAACTTCACACACGTATCATCTCTACTACTTTTTTTTCCCCCTTAGCTTCTTGCCCAAGGTCTGATTGTGAAATACCGTTAATGCAATAACTGGATGTCATAATGTCACTGAGCAGCTTTCCAGATGTTAGGCTGGGCTTCTTGCCTGCCTGCCTTATTAGGTCTTACGGATATTTCTGTTTGTTGTTATCCTTTTTTATACCTTCTGGACTACTGATACTGGGTTTGATATATAATCTAGTGTAGGTCTAGCCTAGAGCTATTTAACTGTAAATTGCTGAACTCTCCCCCTATTAATGCTTAGTAGCATTATTGTACTGACTTAACTGGTGCTGTATAGCTTCAGTTGTGTCTGTACTTGTTTCCCTTCATTATACTGCCCTAGTCACTTTTTACAACTTAAAAGTAATTAAATCCTTCAACCCTGTATCGTAGGGTTATACTGGACTGAGCAACTTCATTTCTAAGCTTTAAAAACTCACAAGACACATCACACTGATGCACATTTTTGTTGATTTTCTAAATAAATATCAAAACTGGATCATTTTTCTTTTTTAATTTTGTCAAATTCTTCATAATTAGGCAATAACTTTCACATCAACCTCTGGTCAAATACACCCTTTCCCTGTCCTGTGTGCCTCCTAATTCTAGCTGGTTAGAACAGTCAGTAAAACACGATTTGATTTCAAATCCTGCATTTTAGAATTAAAATACAAATGAAAACATACATTGTCTACTTAAAAATGGTAACTCTCCCCATTTGTTTCACAGTGGTTACCAGTAACTATAAGGATTTTGGCTTTCATGGCTCAGTGTATTCATTCCCTTGCAATCTTGCAACCAGTGAATTTCTCTTTTCAGTATGAATTTTTCCTGTTACAACGTGAATGAAAACATCTCATAATTTTTACGAAAATTTAAAAAAAGAGGATTCAAACTAGGAAGTCCAGGGACAAATGTAAAGATGGTTGGGGTTTTTTTTTTACCCAAGAAGAGGTAATACAGCTTTTTTCTTGACTGAAGTTGCAGTCTTGGTTTGTCATTTCTTATATATAAATCTTCAGCTTCCTCAACTACTTGGTCATCTTCTAAAGCGTCTCTTATTGATTCTATTGTATCAGTCACTGGAACCTGATTTAAACAGTTTCAGTTCTTCTGAAAAACATAGCTGGTTTTGCTATTTGGGATTTTCCTTTAATGTAAGTGGAGTTTTAATAACTGCCTAGCTTTTAACACATCTCTCTAGCTGAGGGATTGAACTAGAATTTTCAGTTCTGATTAATATCTTTATCCAGTTCTGTCTACTGTATTTAGCAATTATTTGGATGAGGGAATCGAGTAAGTTTGCAGACAGCACCAAGTTGGCCAGGAGTGTTGATCAGCCTGAGGGTAGGAAGGCACTACAGAGGGATCTGGATAGGCTGGATCAAAGGGCCGAGGGTATCTGTATGAGGTTCAACAAGGCCATGTTCTGCACTTGGGTCACAACAACCCTCTGCAACGCTACAGGTTTGGGGATGAGGGATTGGAGAACTGCCCGGTGGAAAACTAGCTGGGGGAGTTGGTCGACAGCTGGATGAATATGAGCTGGCAGTGTGCCTAGGTAGCCAAGAAGGCCAGTGGCATCCTGGGCTGCATCAGGAATAGTGTGGCCAGCAGGAGTAGGGCAGTGATTGTCCCCCTGTACTGGGCACTGGTGAGGCCACACCTCAAATCCTGTGTTCAGTTCTGGGTCCCTCCCTACAAGACAGACACGGAGGTGCTGGAGTGTGTCCAGAGAAGGGCAACAGAGCTGGTGAAGGGTCTGGAGCACAAGTCCTGTGAGCAGCCGCTGAGTGAACTGGGGGTGTTCAGCCTGGAGAAGAGGAGGCTCAGGGGAGACCTTATCGCTCTCTACAACTACCTGAAAGGAGGTGGCAGAGAGGTGGGTGCTGGTCTGACCTTCCTGTGAAGGGCCTAGATTACAAGAACATTTATTTAGTTTAGGTCTTTTGTAGTCAGCGGAGAGGAATAAGCTCCACCAAGAGATGCCTCAGGCTAGGGTAAAACCAGGCTTAAGTGATTGTTTTTAAAGCCTATTCAATTAGGATTCTCCTCCTCCTACTACGTTGTACGTAACAAAGGAGTCAGGATGCTTAAATGCTGGGTAGCCTTAGCCAGTTGACTTACAAATTAAGAGTGGAGCATGACTATCTCCCAAAGTCCTGCAGATACACAACTCCCATGAGATTATTCTGCTAATTGTTTCCTAAAAGGAAAAGAACATGCTGTTGTAACAGCAGCAAAGTGCCAGAGTAGATAACACAGAGATTTACCCTGTTGCAACTGGAGACAATACAAAAGATGAGAGAGATGACAAAAAAATTCCTAAGAAGAAAAATTAAGAAGCAAGAAAGAAAATATTGTGAAGGGGTCATGCAGACACACTGTCTCTAAGTCAGAAGCGAAGACACCGAGCAGTCAGTGAAAAAGCAACGCCATGAAAATGCTGCCTCTGCTGTGGACTAAAACTGATGATACCCATTTTAAAGAGAAGTTGTGTATTTTTCTTTTCTAAAGGATTTGCATCAGTCCTAACACTGCAGGAAAGATGCCTTTTCCTCCACCAAAGGCAGAGCATTTACGAGTCTACATGTCACACTACGCTGCAGTAACTCCCATTTGCTAGGATCAGCCACAAAGACACCATTTCACTTCAACTGAATGGGGAGATGAGCAATATTTTTGAAGCACAACAAAGAATCTAGCCATCATCCAGTGAATTTATTACACGTGCATCTATTTTCTGTATTTCTTCTTACCTGATATTCTGAACCGAGGGACTTAACGTTTCATCCGGAACATTACCGGTTACAGCTGCGTGTCCTTCTGTGAGGGACTGCAATGGCTGCATTACATGAACTGTCCGAAAAAGCTGAGTGGGATGTACCGGCTGCGGAGATTGCATTGTCCTGAAAACTTCTGAAGTCAAGCCAGGTGTCTGCTGCTGTACAACTTCTACGTGCTCCTTCAGCTTAGCAGGCTTCACGTTTCCTGTTTTTAGCACTGGGGTGGATCCTCCCTTTGTTCCCGCATTCGCAGATGCTCTAGATCTGTTGGACTGGTTTCTGTTGGCCACAGGAGTTGAGAGCAGAGTTGCATCTGATGGTTCAGTGCTAGGGCTCGCATCTTCATCGTCTATATAGACGAGATCTTTTGGCATTTCTTTGAATTGATATACTAGGCGCTGACCTTCCACTTTAGCCAGTATTCCTCTTTGGTAATAGTATCTAATTAAAGCATACACACATCAAGTCACACAGTGTTTTTTGCCAAAACCCAAACCAAACAAACGAAAAAGCAACACCACCCCCCCGAAAATAAGACCATAATAACAAGCAGAAGCTTAGGATTTAAATATTTTAAGTGCTTAGTTTCTTCCCTATAAAGGAGTGGCCAATTTAATAGCGTATTTTTTCCTGAAGCAACTTTCTTTTTACTGGTATTTCTTGTCACCTTTTAATTTCAACCTTAGATAACTCTGAGGCAAAAGAGAACTCTGTGACTTGGCAGCTCTATCAACTCATACTCTTGAAAAGTTGCATGAAGCTTCTAATTCTCCTCTTGAGTCAGAGTGTTCTTTCAGTTACTTGAATTCATGCTTACTCACCAGTAAGCACTGGCAGAGATTTTAGCTACAACAAAGCAAAGGCAACAGGACAGGGGAGCACGGCTTCTGTTATATTTACAAATTAGTAGGGCAAGCTGAAATTTTTACAAGGGCCTGTAGTGACAGGACGAGGGGGAACGGGTTTAAATTGAAAGTGGGGAGGCTTAGATTGGATACCAGGAAGAAGTTCTTCCCAGAGAGGGTGGTGAGGCACTGGAACAGGTTGCCCAGAGAAGCTGTGGATGCCCCATCTCTGGGAGTGTTCAAGGCCAGGCTGGATGAGGCTTTGAGCAACCTGGTCTAGTGGAAGGTGTCCCTGCCCAAGGCAGGGGGGGTGGAACTAGATGGTCTTTAAGGTCCCTTCCAACCCAAACCATTCTATGGTTCTGTGATTCTATGAAATTGCACACTCCAAGGTTGAGGGGTGAAGGGAAATGAAATTCATAGCTGCTCAGTTGGACAGCTATCAGTCAGCAGGTAAGATCAAAGCTTTGTGGATGTCTGGTTATTTTGCAGTCTCTCATGCATGAGGAAAATCCCAGCCTGATAGGCAAAGGCACATGATAAGATGTTTTAAAACATAAAAGGCTTGCTCCATTTGGAATCTTCCGTCTCTTACTTTGTCTGTGTCTGACTGTGAAGATGCAGTTTTTGCAGCAGCACTGAAAATGTCTGAGCTACTGATCTGGGTCTGGGGTCAGTACAGGTTACTTTCAGTTATTTATTCTGCTGAAATAACTTCTTCATTTCCCAAATTTACTGTTGTTACACAAATGAGATGAGGCAATTAATGCATGCAAACATGGAAGCAACAAAAACAGTCTTTTATTAAAAATGCACATACCTGAGAGCTCTACCCATTGTTTCATAATTCATGTCAGGTTTGTTTTTGTGTTTTCCCCACAACCTGGAGACAGCCTTGGAATCTACCAATTTGAAAATGCCCTTCTCTCTTTGAGTCCATTTGATATATTTGGGACACGTAGCTTTATCCTGGAGTAGTGCTAGTAAGAACTCCCAGAGATAAATCGTATTTCCTAAAATAAAAGTATTTCAGAACACAGGGGGAAAAAAAAAAAAATATTAGTTGACTCTATTTTATTAATGATGTAAAAAATCTAAAAATTAAGAAGCTGGTATCTTTACAAATACACTGTAATCTATCATCAAGGCTAGGAAATAGTGGTGGAAGGGCATGGGAAGGGATTCTTGTTAGTTATTACAATCTGGGTGCCCACACACCCTAGCCACTGTCTGTAACCTACACAACCAGGTACCAGTCAACCTACAGTCACCCTGTTCCAACCACCGACATCAGACAGCGTTAGTCACCTACGTGTACACTTCCCTCCTGCCTCATCCGGTTCCAGAAGCAGTTGCTATTATCCAGGTCTATCCTTTGAAAATGCTGGAAATACAGACCTTGCTTAAATACTTGTCTGAATTGTGGCGAGTGTTATAATCCTAAAGGATTACAGCCTTTTAAAAAAGGCCAACCAAAAATCCTTACTTTTTAACAATTAGATTTATATGGGGCAATCAGTGGCATATGCTGAGGTAAGCAAACCTTCAAGAATAAAGTTCAGAAAAGGGAGATTTTTTAAAATCCAGTGAGCGCTTGCACTTGCCAGCAGGCAACACTCAAATTTCATTTTAGAAACAAGCAGGCACAAACCTAGTCTAGTGGAAGGTGTCTCAGCCCATGGCAGGGGGGTTGGAACTAGATGGTCTTTAAGGTCCCTTCCAACCCAAACCATTCTGTGATTCTATGAAACATTTATATATGGAAATCCATCACATCTGTCGGTGTTTACCACATATAAAGAAACAGTATTAAAACCACAGATTGTGAGTACTTGAAACTACTACAAAGTTTGCGTATTCTTTTTTCCCCAAAAGCAAGGTTAAGGAGTCTAAACTCATATAACCGATGAGACCTTTCTTTTTCTGCCTTTTTTAAGGCTTTTGGTGTCTGATGTTCTTCCGGACACTTGAAGCTGCACATAAGCTTCTTAGTGATATGTTGTTAGTCTGAGAAAGGAAAAAAACCACTTCTTGTATGAAAGTATCACGTCCCATGAGCTGTCGTGCCAAAACACAGCAAGGACAGCGTGTGGAGGTTTAAGCTGGGGGGCAAAGCCGGCACCAATGGCAGGGGATTTAATCCTCGCCC
>NW_010252872.1:0-307 GCF_000690775.1 Eurypyga helias
TTTTGTTTGTTTAGGTTTTTTTATTTTTCTTTCTTGTTGTTGGACTGAACACTGAAAGCTCCATATGTAGGCAGTATCTTTGAATTTGATCCAGATTTAATTTACCAATCTCTCTCTTATTTCTGCTATGCCTCATGTTCTATTACTTCTGCCTGTCACAAGCTATTTTTTGTTTATTTGCAAGAGAAATTTTGACAATTTAATCAAAATTATTAAACTCCCCCCACAATGTTTTCTTTGTTTCTTAGCAGTAAGAACAGTTCTCCCTTTCTGCATTTCTGGCATGAATCCCACTTTTAAAATTAGC
>NW_010252872.1:416-1605 GCF_000690775.1 Eurypyga helias
TGAAAAAGTTGATATCAGCAGGAGTATCTGATCACTAGGCTTGGTGACTAAAATATCATCAATCAGCATGGCCAGCATGTTCTTCATTCAAAAGGCAGAGTGATGGAGAGCAAGGTGATCTGAGATTTACAGGGTATTGAAAGATCCATCTCCCTGCAATGATAACCTCCAGACAGATAAAGTCTTGCCAAAGAATAACCCCCAATTAGAGATGATCAGAATATTTGGGTCAACATGGAGTTTCACTGAATATTCCTGTCACAATGGAAAGCAAAAAAAGAGAAAATGTTCCTGTTGGGCAATGACTTGATCCCTGGTAGAGGGGAAACTGGGTTCTAATTTCAATTAATCAGTGGTGACCTATTGAGCTCAGATAGATAAAAGCAAAACCATGAACATGTGTCTTGCACCTTATCAGATTTCACTCATGTATGTTTTGAACATTTTTCAGGTATCAAAACTGTGTGTGTGTCCCTCCATGTTTCAGTTCAATGTCTTTATGTTATTTTATGCTATTTTAGGTTATTTTAAACTTATATTTATAGGGGTTTTTTTATATATTTATGTTATTTTTTTGTTCCAAAAGAATTTTAAAGGCTTGTTTTTATTCCTGTTTGGAAAAGAAAAGAAAATTTAAAAAAAAACCACCTTTTTTCAAATTGGGCCATGAAGTGGAATGATCCTGCCTCTTTATAATGTCATTTATTCTCATAGTGAAACAGTCCCTAAAGTTATATGATGAAATCAGTGTTAAGAAATGCTTAGAACAGGAGCATCAAGGTTAAATTTCATTTTGTTCCTCCCTCTGAAATAACTAACCTTTGCTGGCCTCTACTAACAACACAATTTATCTCTTTATTTCAGCCATCAAGAGCACCCAAGGGAATTTGCTACCTGACATCTGGGGATAAGCATTGGAGCTTGACTACCTCAGCTAATTTACTGAGACTTCTGTGAAATTTCAGGCCAGGCATTGACAACCTGTGTAACCAGGACACGAACCTTCTTCTGGAGGGACCTTCTTTCTCTAAACCTTTAAATCATCCATGCATCATACTGTGTTTGGCAGACCATTTTCTGAAGAAGCCAATAAGTATCATATCACAGGGGCATATTTATGATGGAGCATAATAAATACCTTTTCCCCTTATTAATACAGGTCAGTGTTCACCTTTTTAGCAAAGCTCGC
>NW_010252873.1:0-228 GCF_000690775.1 Eurypyga helias
GGGTCACTTCTTAACACCCCCCACCCCCACCCGCCCCACTCTCTTCCAGTCCTGTCCTTTCGGGAGATCTGGAATCGTAGTTTCTGCCGGCCTCTGGAGCAGCTGGTGGACGTCATTTCGGAGTTCCCCAACGAGGTGGAGTACATTTTCAGACCCTCCTGCGTCTCGCTCCAGCGCTGTGGAGGCTGCTGTGGGGGTGAGGGGCTCCGTTGCATTCTGGGCGCGACG
>NW_010252873.1:440-9668 GCF_000690775.1 Eurypyga helias
TCCGTTGCATTCCGGTCGAGACGAGGACCGTCACCATGCAGGTAGGCACTGCCGCTGGGGAGGCTGTGGGCTCCTCACCAAGCAGGGGTGGGTGAACTTCCAGCTTCACGTCCTCTGGACATCGTAGCAGCGTGGATAACAGGGAGGGCACCTAATCACAACTGCTGAAATGCATGCCAATCCAGGAGGGTCCCTGCTCCTTGGGCTCATCCCTGAGGCCAGGTGACTTCCTGCTGCTAGTGCCCTCTGCTCCCTGCTTCCCTGCCCTCTGCTCCCTGCGTGGTCCCTCTTGCTGACTGCCTTTGCCTGTCCAGTCTATTCCCGCCCTGTGGCAGGGCCGGGGGTGTCCCAGTTGCCCGTGACTGTGCCTGCTGGGGCTGCTGCTGCCCCAGGATCGCAGAGCGACGCGAGGCTCCCCGGTGTCAGGAGATGCCCGCAGTGGCGCTGACGGTATGTGTGTGTGCTGGGGGCATGGCGAGCGCCAAGGGCTGCACCAGCTGTGGTTCCTGCCCTCACCGCAGGAGCTGTGCCAAGTGGGATGTGTTGTGAGCAAAGTGCCGGTCGTCTCTTCCCCGTGTGCCCGGCAGCCGTTGTCCTCACGCCGCAGCCCTTGTACTGTGCTGCTGGAGACCAACCTCACGCTGCCGCGGCAGGGAGCAGGGAAAAGCTCCGGGTGACAGAGGGTGCCTGCAATCAACCACCAGTGATTTTGGTCCCTTGGGGGTTGAAAGCATGTTGGAAGGCAGGGTGGGGAGTCTCCAAAAAATCTCGACTGAGGTGGAGCAAGAGCCTGACGTGAATGGGAGGCAACTCCCCAAGCACAGATCTCCCCCCACGGGAGGGATCCTGCTGCTGTGCGTGGGGTGGCGACGCCAGGCACTTCTGCGGGGGCTAGTCTGGATCACGCCAACAATGAGCGTATCCTGTGAAGCCTCTGGATGTCCAGCCCGAACTCTGGGCTGGGCTGTGGACTGACACGTGACAGGGCAAATCCTGCACTTCTGGTCTGGGAAGGCTCCGTGGTACTGACTCCAGGATGGATGCTTTGGGAAAGGGGGCCAGGAGGCGGCAGCAGCAATGGGAATGGTCTGGAAAACATGAGTGGGGGGATATTTCCATCAGAGAAGGGAGATGTGCAGAGTGGTCAAATATGTGAAAGCTCTTCACAAGTGCAGAAACAGAAATATCTCCTCTAAGACTGGGAAATACCAGGACCACGGGGCTTCATTTAGGGTCCTGGAGACGCAGGGCGGCACTAGCAGAGCCTCCCCAGCTGCCGGGGTGGCGGGCCTGGCGGGCACTGCCTGCATGCGGAGGTGGAGGTCCCGAGGAACAGGTTCGACACGCGTCTGCCCGAGAGGCTGGGGTGGCGAGGTAGTACCGTGGGAGCCCTTCCAGCCCCCCTCTGCCGCCGGCTAGGAAGTAACCTTTGCTCCTCTTTCAGCTCCTGAAGATAAAGCCGAACGGGGAGGCACCCTACGTGGAGATGGCATTCACCGAGCACAAGCATTGCGAGTGCAGGTAGGGACCCCTGGGCTCATTTTGTGCCCCTGTGCCTCTCCAGCAAGAGTGACCCTGCCAGCTCACCCCGTATGTGGGACAAGGATGCCGTGGGGGTACCCCAGCTGTGCCAGGACACCCCCATTGTCTCTGCACTGGGGTTTTCTGGCCAGGTCAGGCACCATGCACTGTCTGCAGGACTGGAGCTGCTGCGGTACCCTGGCTCTGTGTCTGTACCCCACGTCCCTGTGGCTGCCTTGGCATGCCTGGCGTGTGCTCCTCTGGCTGGAGGAGCTGCCCGTGGGTGACACAGCAAGGCCAGAGGCTCCGGGACAGCGCGCCCAAGGTGGTGGCTCAGCAGGGAGCTCTGTGGCTTGGCATAGCCAAGCGTGGTCATGGCCCAAAGAGGAAGTCGAAGGGCTGGGCCTTGGGCATCCATGTAAGGGAGGTTGCCCCATCCAGGGCTGGGGAGCAGGGGTTTGCGGCCAGGCTGACAAATGAAAGCTTAAAACGTGCAGCGCTGGCCTGGCATGGATATGCAGCGCTGGCCTGGCATGGATGTGCAGCACCAGCCTGCTGGACTCCTGGCACATAATTAACCTCTCGGGGTGCTCATGGTGTCCCAGAAGTAGTGAGAGCATGGGCAGGACGGGGCCTCTTTCCTGTGGCTGCAGTGCTGCGGGAGCATCTCCGGTGCTGTCCGCAGCTGGTCCCTGCTGCAGAGCCTCTCCAGCACTGCCTGCGTGGGGGTCCTGGCATTTACTCTCCATCGTGACCCCATGGCGACTTAGTATTGGGAAAACTGGAGACTGAGCGTCCTGCTGGGCAGCTGTTAGCCATGACCCTTGCCTGGAAGAAGAGCCCGAGGATCCCTGGGTCGGTATTTCCCTGCAGTTGTAAGAGCGGCTGTGCTGGAGCAGACCCAAGGCTCACCCAGCTCCGTGCCGTCTCTGGAGCATCCGTTGGTGAATACAGAAGAGGGAGTGGGAAGAAGCACATGTGCTATTTCCCCCCACCTCCACTTCTATCTATTTCCATGCAGGGAATTTCCTGAGCCTGTTGTGGGTTTCCTATCTAGGGTAACTCCCCGGGGATCTCCTACAAGTACTTGTTCAGGCTGCCTTGGAATCAGTGTAAACTTCTTGCTTCTGCAGCACCTTTCGGCTTCTCCCTAAGCTGCCTTCCACATCTTTCCATCGCTCCCCTTTGAAGTTTAGCGTAGGCGTGGTGGATGTCCTGGCCTTGGCCCCTATGAGGAATGCTTAAGCCAAGTGTGTCGTGGCTGTTGACGGAGAACCACTACTGAGACTTTGGAGCAAATCCCACGTGTTACTCGGGACCTCGCATCTTGTTTAACCAGCTGAGCTATGAAAGCTGTCATTAGCAGAATGTCCCATCCCCAGGGGAATCCCCAACGCCAACTATCCCCTGCCCTGTCTCTGCCTTCTCGCTGCCTACTGCCATCAGCTCCTGGCTGGAGGAGTCATACAGGGTCTGATTAAGCACGAATGATAGCAGGTCGATTGTGCTACGCACAGGGGCATCGCAATAAACCACCCCCAGCAACCCAACGGACGGCACTGCCCAAGTAACCACCTCACTCTGTCCTTTTCCCCTCCCGCAGGCCCCGGCAGGACCTGAGGTTGGGAAGGTAAGTGACATCGAGGCGGCGTTACCGGCTGGGCTCGTGGGTCTCATCTCCCCCACATCAGCCCCTCTTGTTGTACTTTCCTTTCAAAGGAGGAAGTCCAAGGGCCGAGGTAAGAGAAGAGAAGACAAGAAGAGACGTAAAGACTGTGAACTGTAAGTGAGCAGGGGCAGGTGTGGGTGGTGTCTGCTGGGTTCATTTCTTTGGGATGAGCAACTTTTCAAGGGTGCTTTGAGCAGTGAGGGGGTTGTGCAGAGCAGACCCAGGAGGAAGGTCAGAGGGGACAGTGGGCAGCTGTGGGAAACGGGGCTTGTACGGGAGGCTCGATGGGTGCTCGGTAGGCTGTAGTGCTCTGTAGCTCTATCTCCGTGGCAGACCATGCTGGGTTTCCTGGATCTATGAATTTCCAGTTTCAGCCTCATTCTGCTGCCAGCTGTGTCCTTCCTGCAGTCCTTGGCTGGTGGTTGTTTGGGTTACTCTACCCTTTCCCTCCTTACCTTTAGCTGACTGTCTCGAACTGTCTGCTGTAACAGCACAGGCTGGGCTTCTACCACAAACACTTTTGGGGCATGGTGCCTGAGGGTGGCACTTGCCCCTTGAATTTCCCTGTTTGGCCTGAAGCTTGCTGCTGGGGGCTCAGCCAGCACGTACAGCTCCATCGACCTCACTCTGCCCCATGAAGATGCTGCCTGTGGTCCCCATGGTGCCAGAGAGCCTGGGCACAAGGAGGGGGGACCCAGAGTGGGTGAGCCTGGAGTTCCTGGTGTACCCCCCACCCCAATCCTGGCAGCACTCACCCCGTGCTGTGCTCTCTTTGCAGATGTGGCACCCCGCGCAGGTAGCCTCCGCTCTGCCCCCGGCCTCGCTCCTGCTGCCTGGGTTTGAGTCAGCTGCATTCCCCCCAGCGTGGGGGAGGCTTCCGGAGCCATGCCTCTCCAACCAGCGGTGGGGAGCAGGACCCTGGCAGGGAAAAGTTGGCTGGACTCTTGCTTAGCCCTGGTGGGAGCACAGCTGGGAACCCAGGACTCTCTTGTCCCATCTGCGCCCTTGGCAGCAGGACAGATGGACCCATGACCAGGCCTGGGGCTGAAGAGGAGCTCAAGCAGCGTGTTGGTGTTTGAGGGCATCCTGGGGGCAAAAGCACGGAGCTGGTGGACGTGCTGCTGGAGCTGGCTGGGGACAGCATAATGCCGGGGCGTGAGCGGAGGTGGCTTGGATGGCTGCAGCTGCAAAAACTGCTCTGTCCTGCTCACGCCCTGCAGCTGGAGAGGAAGGAAACCTGGAGCTGGCAAGGCTGCAAGGTTGCGTCCGTCCCAGCCTTGGCACGGGGCAGCCCAGGAGGGTGCCAGGGAGCTTGCCTGGGAAGCCTTCTTTGTGGGGAAAAGGAGGCAGTTGTCGTTGCCAGGGCTCCTCACAGGTTTATAGCCATGTCCCTGCCTTGCCCTGCTCAGTATAACCTGATGGTCAAGCGAAGGAGCTGGCAGCGAGTGCTCCTGTCTGCTTTCTGGCAGCTGCAGGTAGGGCTGTCCCCCATGAGCACCCACCCAGGCTGGAGGAGGGCAGTCCAGGGGTGGCCCAGAGCTCTGGGGGCTGCCCTTGGTGTGATGCTGCAACCAGCAGGTCAGGACCAAGCTGCTGCCCAGGACGGGGGGCTACTCACATGCTGGAGCTCAGGTGGGTACGGGGTGACCCTTGGGGGAACTGCCCTTGTCCACACCATGGCGTGGGGCTGATACCTCTCCCTGTCCACCATCCCCATGCTGTTCTCACCCCAGTCCAAACCCCTGGCTCGCTGTCCTGTGTCATTCCTTCTCCCTGGCTGGGCCAATGCAAGGTTAGGGAAGTGGGGGCTGGCTGCTCGTTGGCCTTCCCACTCAAGAAACACCCCACCAAGGTTCATTCACCCAGCATGGACTGGTCTGGGAGCCCTGTCTCTTCCTGGGAGCATCCTGGGATTTGTGTGGGGCTTGTGGCCCTCATCAAGGTGGCTGTGGGTGTTGCTGTTTCCTGCTTTCCCTATTCAGCCAGATCTGCGGGGTAGCCCCCAGCCGTTGTTTCTGTGTGACTTAAGCAGTGCCCCTGGGGCTCTTCCTCTCCCCTTTCCTGCCCCTGTTGCGGGGGGGCTGGGGCTGGCTGCCAAATACATCCCATGCAAGCCATACCCTGGAAGAGTACCCATAGCTGGAAACCCCAAACCCCTAAGGGTGAGCAGAGCACCAGCATGCTCGTGGGGCCCCCCTGGCACGGGGTTAAAACAAAATCAAGGGTGATGTTTGAAACCTTCAAGGGAAAGGCTGGAGGGTCAGATGTGCAAAGGCTTCCACATTACCACCAAATGGGGTGACGTGGTGTATCCTGTGCTGAGGAAGGGGAGTGGAGCCTGACGCAGCAAGTGTTGGGGTCCCAGGCAGCTCCTCCCCACACCTGACATGGCAGCCCGTAGCCAGGGCAGGCTCCCTCAGAGCCATAAAGCCACCTGCGGCTGGCACAGGGACAGGGGGACAGGGCAGGTCCTGTGTCAGGGATGCTCCGGCAGGGGAAGTCAGGGGTGGGTGGTGAAGCGATGTGGAACCTCCATGTAGTGTGGCATGGACTCGAGCGAGTTGCACCTATGCAGCAGGGCATATGCTCCAGGTGCTTTCTGGATCCCTTTTGGTCCCCATTCCCACTTCTAGCATCCACAGTATCCTGGGGTACAGCCTTTGTGGGCTCTGCTTCAACAACAGCCCATCAAGTTCCTCCTTGGCTGCCGCTGGGATAAGGGAGACTCGCTGCCCCTCTTCCCACACTGCTCAGGGTCTGTGTGGGCCACCTGGCACCCTGGTGCTGGTCCGTGCAGGCTGTCCCTGTCCCTGTGTGCTGTTTCAGCCTGGCTCGTTGCGCTCTGAGGCTAAGGAGAACTGTGTGCAGCACTCGAGGGACGTACGTGATGGTCTCTGTATTGTTTTTAACAGTAAAAGTTTCACTGCAGTAGTATTAAACCTTTGAAAACGAAGTTGCGTAAACCCAAGGATGTTCATTAATAAAAATAAGTTTGTAAAGAACAGTGATGAGGGTTAAAAAAAATTCAAACTAACTCCCATTCAGTGGCTTTTCCCAACAGCTCCTGGTGTCACATCTTTGGCTGCTGCTCAGCACTGAGAGCTTTCAGGCAACTCTGATGCTCCTGGGGCTGCTGCAGGCATTATGCCCCCAGGGGAGGACCAGCCCCCTTCCCTGTCCCTGCCAGAGGGGAGAGTTCTGGGACCATCCCCATACCAGGGTGGCAGGACTTCCAGCAGGACATTGCACCCAATGGTGGCGTGGGGGTGGGGGACTGCTGCCCTGGGTGGGAAGAGCTAGGCTTAGGGCAACCACCACACATGCTTCTTCCAGAGGGAACCAGCCACTGTCTGCCTGTCCCCTTTCTGTGTGGCTCCCAGTTGTGTCTTTTTTTGAGGCTTACACCGGCAGCTCCTGTCAGCACGCCCTGGCCACAGCAGATGTGTCCCCTGAGCACCCTGGCAAGGTCAGCTACATCTACAGTCCCCCATGTTCCCCAGGTGGGGCTCTAGGAGGGGACCAGTTCCCTTGTAAAGGGACCAGGAGAGGCCTCAGCCCCAAAGCCAGTGGGGAGTAGAACAAGCCCATGCTGCTCCTCCATGGACAGGCAGCAAATGTGCCCCAGCACGCCCAAGTCCCCCATCCATCCTCCTCCTGCCTGCGTACCCCTGTTGCAGACAGGCAGCTGTCTCGGGGGAGCAGCAGCCCACGGGGTTATCAGCCTGCCTGGGCTCCCTGGGTCTCCCAGCCTTACAGAGCAAAGGTTTGTTTAATAAGGCTTTATGAGCCAGAGCTGCAGCAAGATGGGTTAGAAGGAGAGTTTGAGAGGAGACAAAACATAAGCTGGGCTCCAGGCAGCATTAGGAACAAAACATCACCTATTTTTTTGGGGGAAATACCTGAAAAGGTGATACAGAGATCAGCCCAGAGACGTAGCGTTGTAGCTGATGAAGCCCTGGGGAGCCTGCAGCCTCCCCGGTCCTGGGATGCCAGTGGAGCGCTGCTTCCCAGCAGCCTCTCCCCGGACGTGCTGGTGCCGGCCTCCTGCTTTCTCCATGCAAATGAAGCTGTGCTGAGGTCCTAACCTCTCTGCTGGTGACTTACAAGATTATGCATTCTCACGAAGCTGGGCATAACCTTTCTGCCTGTTGCAGCCGGCAGCGCGTGCAGTCTCAGCGTGTTTGACGCTTTTGTCAGGCCTCCTGTTTTAGGCTGTGAGAAAAATGCTCTTCCTTGCAGCCCAGCCCCTGGAGCGCTTCTCCTTGCCGATGCCTTCGGCTCACATTCTTCTGCGCTGCCCCTTGTCCCCTTCCGCCTCGCTGGCCCTTCAGCGTGACTGCTCAGGGCTGAGAGACCCCGGCATTGCCCAAACTCAGCCCTGCTCAGCTCTGCAAAGCTCCCAGAAGTAGGCAAAACCACCGTCTTCCAGCTCCTCCCTTCCCATCCAGAGGGGACACAGATTTAACTGTGGGAAGCAATAAAACGCTTTAAATGCAGTCCTGATGTGACTGTGGGTATCAGCTGGTTTATCTCTGCGAGGGCTAAAGGAGGTGTTTGGCAATGAAGCCACAGGCGTTTTGTTTCCCTCCCAGCAACTCCTCACATCTCTCTGTCACCATCACCCCGATAGCCAACCTCTCTGCAGGCACCTGATGCTGGGTTTTGTAGATTACCCGCGGCCTCCGTCCTCTCCAGGCCCACACAGATCTCCTGAAGTCAGGCAGGTGAGTGGTGCTGGTGGAGTCCCTGCTCTCATCCCAGTCCTCGCTTCACGTTGTGCCTGCTCAGCTTTTCCTCTTGAAGGAGGAGCTCCTCGGGACCTGATGGGAATTAAAAGTCCTTAGAGACTGGGGTGTATAAACAGGCTGGGCAGGAAAAAAATGTTCTCTGTGAGGTAGAGATTAGTGGGAAAAAGGAACCTGGAAGTGTTTTGAGAAGAAACCAAAGATCCAAGCACACGGATCGTGTTTGGGCAGTGGGTTGCCTTACGAAGCAGACCCCATCGCATCCTACAAGACCTGCCCTCTGAGGCCCAGTATGAGCCTTCTGCACCCCAAGCAGATGGTCTTTGTGAGAAAAAGTGTGTTTGACTGTTGAATGCTGAGCTGAGCCGCGGGCACGGGCTTTACTTTTCCTGTTCTGTTGTTAACAGACCGGGCTGCGCAAAAGACCTGCCTTGGGAAACTGAGCCAGGGGAGACCCTGGGCCATCAGGGTAGTAAGTAATGGGTTAGCCACAAATGGGTGCCCCTTGGGTGCCCCCTTGGGCATCCTGGCCTGGCTGTGGGGCCTTCACTCTGCTCCTGGCTCAGGTGCCTTCTGGTCACTTCCTGGGAGAGGCTGGGGCCAGACCCATTGCAAGTGCTGTCTCCCGCAGGGGCTGAAGGCGGTGACCGTCCAGGCTGGTGTGGCTGCGATGGCACGGCACGTGGCCAGCTCCTGGCGAGGTGAAACGGCCTTTTTAGAAACCTTTCCGGTTGCAATGGGACATGCCCATAGGTTAGCAGGGGATGGGAAAGATTCAGGTGCCCCCTCTTCCCAAGTGATCTTAACACAGTCTTTCTTAGGGTATCACTGGGATTTCATTCCAGCTCTGCCCCCTTCGCAGGTCCCCTGCCACCCTTCCAGAGAGGAAGTTGTTTGGATCCGGACTGACCACCCCACGGACACAGCAAACCAATCGGCCTGAGCCGTACCTGGCTGAGCACTCCCGCTCCAGCAGACCTCCTTTGCTAGGAACATCGGTGATCTGGCGGGCCCTGCGGACCTGGCCTTCCAAGAAGAAACACGGCCAAGGAGCACGTGCTTCCAGGTTAAGCTGAAGGCTACTATTTTCCACGTCCAAAAGCTGGTGTTGACCAACAAAATGCCAACACCTCCCCAATTTCGTTAAGCCTGTGCCGGCATTTTGCTGCACCTCAGTGCATTCTGGCTGGCGTTCCCTGCCCTGGGTAGGTGAGGTTTGTAAACCCGAACGGGTCTGCAAGAGGTGGTACAAGGGCCCGCCGGCAGCAGCGCCCGCTGGCGGGACGCGGGTCG
>NW_010252874.1:0-7269 GCF_000690775.1 Eurypyga helias
CCAGCCCGTCTCCCGGAGAGCTGCGCCCCAAGGGCCAGGGCACGCTCCCTCCGCTGGAGCGGGAGCAGCTCCGCGCTGGGCAGCATCCTGGGCATCCCTGCCGAGAAGCCGCCGGGCGCCCTGGGCGAGCACCCGCCACCCGTTGCCACCTGCAGAGGTGAGTGGTACCGGCTGCTGCCCGTGCAGGGACAGCTGGTCCTGATCCCCGGTGGGTTCGAGCAACCTTCAAGCTCCTCCTTTCTTCTGGCAGAGGAACAAGACCGTCTCTTACGGGATAAGCCGGACCAGCCCCAGAACCCCAAGGTTTTAAGAATTGCCATCATTGGAGCGCCAAACGCGGGGAAGTCCACGCTGTCTAATCAGCTCTTGGGTAGAAAGGTAAAGCTGGGGAGGAGCGACAAGTTTAAGCTGCTAAATTGTTTGTTCAGTGTATTCGAGCTGTGTAACGTGTTGAATTTCTTACAGGTTTTCCCTGTCTCTAGGAAAGTGCACACAACCCGATGCAAAGCCCGGGGTGTTGTCACCTATGAGGACACGCAGCTGGTGAGCAGACCTGTTCCTAGCTGGGACAGTGGAGAGAGTTAGCAAAAAAGTGCGGGGTTTTCTCATTTGTATCCCGAGGGGTCGCTCCTGATTACACAAATAGGATCACAGAATGGTTTGGGTTGGAGGGACCTTAAAGCCCCCCCAGCCCCCCCCCCTGCCATGGGCAGGGACCCCTTCCACTAGACCAGGTTGCTCCAAGCCTCATCCAGCCTGGCCTTGGATACTCCCAGGGAGGGAGCATCCACAGCTTCTCTGGGCAACCTGTCCCAGTGCCTCCCCACCCTCTGCGGGAAGAATTCCTTCCTGATGTCCCATCTCCATCTCCCTCTTTCAATTTAAACCCGTTACCCCTTGTCCTGTCACTCCCTGCCCTTGTAAAAAGTACCCCCCCAGCTTTCTTGTAGCCCCTTCAGGCATTGGAAGGGGCTCTAAGGTCTCCCCGGAGCCTTCCCTTCTCCAGGCTGAACACCCCAACTCTCCCAGCCTGTCCCCAGGGCAGAGGGGCTCCAGCCCTCGGAGCATCTTTGTGGCCTCCTCTGAACTCGCTCCAACCAGTCTGTATCCAAGGAGTTTTACCTTGGCCACTAACTGCAGGCAAACTTAAAAGAGCTGTCTTTTCTCTTTCTAGATCATTCTGGACACACCTGGCCTCACTAATCCCTTTAAAGCCAAAAGGTATTGACGCTGTTGTGGGGAGAGGAGAGAAGGTTTGATAAAACCAGAGAATGATTTCCATGCAGAGTTTGTAAAATAAGAGAGAAAGGAATGTATATTTTTGGCCTTATTTTGGTCCCTGAGTTTTATTGTTGCAGTTTCAGTAGCAGACAGAGACTGTGGCCTCCCTTGAGCCCTGTTATGTTTGATTCTGCATGTGTGCACGTGACGAGGGATGTCACAGCCCGAAAGGCAGCTTTGTGTCAGCAGGGATGGTGGAAAACACTGATTTTCCCTCCTTTTGAGAGGAAAGAAGACAGTTGTGATTGAGTGTGTCTGGCTTACTCATTTGCATTTGTCTATCAGACATAAATTAGAGGAAGTCATGCTGACAGACCCATGGGACAGCATGAAACATGCGGATTTAGGTGAGTACTCCATTCCTCTTGGATCAAGCCCAACCCTTTATCTGCCACAGAGTTTTACAGCCCTGTGGCTGTGGGATCAGGATGTTTACTGGGCAGCAAAGCAAAGGCAGCCCTGGGAGCGGGAACTAGGAGGGAGGAGGGAAGGGCGGAGAGGAGATTGGAATGCTGAGCTGAAGAGGGGATGAGAACTGCCTGGTGCTGAGGGGAGGCAGATTGTGTTAATGAAGTGGACTCAGATGTTGACCCTTAGCACGTGTGATGTCGTGACAAGTGTGAACGGCATTTTGTTGTTTTCACAATTAAAATACTCCTCATTGGTTCCATCCGTGTGCTGTCCTGTGTAAAGCTGAAAATGAACATCGTGGGAAATGCAGGTTCCTCACATTTCCCTCACTTCTTTTTCTGGCAGTTCTGGTTTTGGTGGACGTGTCGGATCACTGGACACGAAACTCTCTGAGCAAGGAGGTGCTGAAGTGTCTTTCTCAGTTTCCCCACATCCCCAGTGTCCTGGTTCTGAACAAGGTAAATGAGGAGCTTGTTCTCTCTGCCTTCTATAGCAGGTTACATCAGTGTCTTCAGACCTTGCCTGATGGCAGCAGTGACGTGTTGTCAGGCCACCGAGCCCAAATGTGTTAAAGGGTACTGATTTCCCCTTCTCCTCCACAATATTTAAGTGGAACTGCTGACACTCTGGTTGGAGAACTGTCCGATTCTGTTGCAGGAGCCTCGTCCAGCAGCAGCTGCCTCCCCTGGGTGGTTCCTCCTGGCTCCTTTGGATCCAGGACCCAACCACCAACCTCATTTAGGACAAATTCCTGACACCTCTCTCTCTTGTTAGGTGGATCTGCTAAAGAAGAAGTTCATCCTGCTGCAACTAGTAACTGAGCTAACAGAGGGAATTGTAAATGGAAAGAAACTGGAAGAGAGATCTGCCTTTAGACATAATTCCAGTTCTTCAGCAAAGGCTCTTCATCACGTCACTGAGGCTTCTCCGCCCGAGAGCAGCGTGCATGAGCCTCACTGTCTGCAGGAAACGGATCGAGCCGGAGACGGCTCTTGCTTGGGCAACAGCAGTGACAGGAGGGCTTCCCAGTCCAGTCTTGTCACGGAAGAAGCACAAGGGCCAAAGTGCTGTGGACCCAGAGATGTTAAAAATATGAAAGGTTGGCCGTGCTTCCAGGAGATCTTCATGCTGGCAGCTCTCCATGGGGAGGAGGTGGAGACGCTCAAGGTAACTGCAGTCTGAACTTCTGTTACGCTTGGAGACTGGTGTGCTCTTACCCTGTTCGTCCCTGGTACTTCATAACGAGCTTCATCTCCTGTGAGGAAGGAGCAGAGGTGCTGTTCTTGGCCTGGGGTGTGGGAGGGAACTGTCATCTGTCGGCGTGGAGGACGTCCCTGCCATCTCTGTACACAGCTCTTACTTGGGGCTCTCCAAATAGCAGCCTGTTCATAACGATGAAGCTACCCAAGGTGTTATCTTTCAGCTGCAAGTGATACTCTGGGCTTTTGTCACTCAGACAAACGGCTTTAGGGAGCTGTGACCCTTTGGCAGGGTTTGAGTTTCCTCCTTTCCTTGCCAAAGGTACTAAACTACTGCCCTGATGCCTGGCTAGCAACAGTGTCCTCATCCTTGCAATGCTCCAGGCTTGGGGACGGGCTGGATATTGCCTGGCCAAAAAGGACCTGGGGGAGTTGGTTGACAGCGGCTGAACATGAGCCAGCGTGTGTCCAGGTGGCCAAAAAGGCCAACGGCATCCTGACCAGCATCAGGAACAGTGTGGCCAGCGGGACCAGGGCAGGGATTGGCCCCCTGTGCTGGGCACTGGTGAGGCCGCACCTTGAATCCTGGGGTCAGGTTTGGGCCTCTGACTGCAAGAGAGACACTGAGGGGCTGGAGCGTGTATGGAGGAGGGAACGGAGCTGGGGAGGGGTCTGGAGCACAATTCCCATGAGGAGAGGCTGAGGGAGCTGGGGGTGTTCAGCCTGGAAGAGGCTGAGGGGAGACCTTATTGTTCTCTACAGCTCCCTGAAAGGAGGGTGCAGAGGGGGCGTCAGTCTCCTCTCGCAAGGGACAAGTGATGGGACAAGAGGAAACAGCCTCAAGTTGTGTCAGGGGAGGTTTAGGTTGGATATTGGAGAAATCCCTTCCCGGAAAGGGCTGTCCGGCATTGGAAGGGGCTGCCCAGGGAGGTGAGGGAGTCTCCATTCCGGGAGGGGTTTAAGAGACGAGCTGATGTGGTGGTGAGGGACATGGTTTAGGGTAGGCTTGGCAGTGCTGGGTTGACGGTTGGACTTGATGTTCTTTAAAGGTCATTTCCAACCAGAACCGTTCTGTGATTCTAACACCGCTGCAAAATGAGCACAAGGGTTGGCGGCACCGTGTGAGCGGTACGTGACGGCTGATGGGTGTGATGTGCGTTTTGTGCCGACAGCGGTACCTCCTGATGCAAGCCAAGCCAGGCCCGTGGGAGTTCCACAGCGGGGTCTTGACCTGCCAGTCACCTCAGGAGATCTGTGATAACATCATCAGGGAGAAGATACTGGAGTACCTGCCACTGGAAGTGCCCTACGGCGTGGTTCAGGTGGGAAGTGTGCACGAGCGGGTTTGCCTTTGAGCTGTTTTATTGGAAATGCTGGATTATCTGATGGCAATCCCTTTGTTTGAGTTGGAAACCCTTTACAGGCCCTGTGGGACAGACTGGGACTTGCACATCAGGTGCTGTGAGACCCTTTGTGTGTCTGAAGTGGGGGTCCTGCTCGCGTGCTCGTGTCGGGGAGCCTCTGAGGTGCGTTGCGGAGGCGCTGAGCGTGCGCCTGCCGTTGCAGGTGACGGAGATGTGGGAGGAAGGACCAAGCGGGGAGCTCCTCATCATGCAGAACCTCGTGGTCCCAAGAAAGTCTCATATGGTGAGTAACAGAAGAGAGATGGGGCGCTGGGGGGGCGTGAAAGGAAGTTCCCGAGGTTCCGTGCACGCTGTGGTCCCCTCTCCTGGCTGCAGGGTTTCTTGGGAAGAGCCGGGTGCCTGACACATCACAGTGACAACTTACACCTTTCTATTGGGGTTGGTCTTGAGGTTTCCCTAACTGCTGTGTCCCCGCTCGCTGCTTCTGTGGTGGCACTGTTGTTCCCCCTCGTGATTCCTTCCGCGGTTAAGCGATAGAAGGATGGGAATGATGATCTTCTCTCTGGGTTTAAATACAGATGATGTTGATTGGAAGAAGAGGGAAAGTTATCAGCAGGATTGCTCAGGAGGCTGGCCAGGACCTGATGAACGTTTTCCTGTGTGATGTCCGCTTGAAACTCAAGGTGGAGGTGAAGAGTTGAGCTCTTTGTGTGTATTTTAACAGCCCTTGAGCTCCCTGGTCATGCGGAGAAACCGGTCCCGTTTCTCCTGCGGGTACCTTGGCACCTTTGTTCAGTCCAGAAGCAGAGGATGATGGAATCGGTGTAGCAGACTGAAGTAGGATATATTATTCTTTGGGGGAATGGCCCAAACTGAAATAAAATCTTCAGACCTTCTACGGCACCTGATCTTGGGGCAGCTGGGGACGGGCATCGGACCGGCTGCACGCGCGGTTCCAGAACTGCATCTACAGAGCTGTCAGCCGCGTCTTTGGGGCTTTGTCCTGCGTCCTTGTGTCGAGTGTCTGCGCCTGGAAGTTAGTCCTGGCACGGTTAGTCCCTCTTCGGAAGGTGGAGTGACCCCAGCCGTGGTCAGGCAGGAGGAAGCGGCCGTTGGCGGTGGTCTCGCGTCGGCTTTGCTCTCCGCCCTGTGGAGGTTCACGGGTGTACGATGGTGTAGGGAGGGGGTGTGGGGCAGGCAGGTTTGGAGGGGTTTGCTGGCTGGCAGAACCGCTCCGTAACGACTGGGTGTGATGGTGGGAGCTCTTAAGCTCCCTGTGGGTTGGAAAGGCCAGTGGTTTCCAGCTGCTGTGTGGGACCCCTTCCCCCAGGCTTGCGCGCACCATCCTCTCAGCCGACTGCTGCTTTCGTTTTGACCTCTCCTGCGTGGTGGTTTGTAAAAACGCGTGTTCCTTCTCTTTCCCCTCTCACCCTTTCCTCCGACTTCCGAAGCAGTTTGCTGCTCCTGGCACGTGGTGGTCGCTCCAGAGGGATGGCTCTGGTTGTGGGCTCTGCCGAGTTTTTTCATGGAGAAGGAAGAGATGGAACGGCGATCCCCTCTCGGTGTGGATATGAGCTGCTTCCCTGACTGCCGCTGAGAGGGGCAGGGCGGTCGGGGAACGGCTCACAAACAGCTGCTGGAGCGTAATAACGGGAAAGGGAAACGGAGCAGGGGATAGGTGTCCCTCTGCCTCCACACATGTTGTGTCTGGTGTCCACGGGGGTCCTGCCTGTCCACCCCTCCGCGTGTTCGGCTGGCGAATGAACGCCGAGTGGTTTGGTCTGAAGATGCAGACCAAACGCATCATCTTACAGATGTTTGCTGCTTCAGAACGGCCTGTTGCCACGCAAAACCAGGACAGACCGCCTTTCGTAGGAATTTGAGTAGTTTGTTGCGCCAGAGTTACTTCAAAAGTCGTTACTCCGCACCAGGGTCGCGGATACAAACGTAGAGGCCGTCGCAGCTAAAGAGAAGCCCAAAGTGAAACAACTGGCGTAGGTCAGGGTGGGAGAAAGATCAGAGGCTGGAGGAGCAGGGTCCTGAAGAGAAGGCTGGGGCAGGGCCCCTCCGCACGCGGACCTGGGGTTAGGGGGCTCGAGGTTTCATCTGTACGCCGCTGTGTTTGGAGCGCTGGGTAGCTTCCGGCCGGGAATGCAGGTGGATCCTCGCGCGCTGTTGTAAGTGAAAACCCCTGAGCGAGGAGTCCCCTGGCTGCTCCCCCGACAGTTCAACGAGGAGACGTGTGTAGGGTCTGGAAGCCAAACCCGTTGAGCTGATCCTGTGCCCACCATCCCTCTCCGCTGCGGCGTCAAGGAGATGCTTTACCGGCACTGCCGGAAGCGTGCGCCCGAGCTGCTGAGGGATTCTGCCGTCAGGGATGAGCGGAGAGGCCTCCGGAGAGGCACACGCTGCCCTGTCCCCTTGAGCAGGGGACACTGATCCCTCGAGTGCTTCTCTCCAACTTCTTGTATTTTCCTTGGAATAAAATGAGGTGCCAGCACCAGCGAGCGGTTGTTCTCTCCTTTCCTCTCCCCGTCAGCCCCCCGCCTTTCATCCCTTTTATTCCAGCTAAAACCAGGACGCTTGTATGTCTTTCCTCCTTTCTTCCCAGCTTCGATCCCCTTTCCTCAGGCAAAGTTACACTTTGCAGGGAGCGAAGAGCGGGGTGCGGATGGTTTGAGGGGTTGGAGGTGTTTCGGCGGGCAGGGGTTCGAGGGGGAGCTCGGGTTCGCTCCGTGCCAATGCAGAGCCTCTTCCCGGTGGGAAAAGGGATGGAGCCAAGCACGCAGCGCAATGGCTGGTCTTGGGGGTAAGGGAAATGCTCCGGGTGTGGGAAGGGGCAAAGCCTCCTTAATGAGGTTGGATAAATTAGGTTAATTAAGGGTAAGCCAAGAGCAGGGCTGGAAGCTGCAGCGGGGAGGTGTTTTAATTGACCTGAAGCGGGTGGGGGTGGTGTTTGTCGAAGCTTCCTTGGTCCGGGCATGGCGGGAGCCGGGCTGGGGCTACCCACCCCC
>NW_010252875.1:0-12182 GCF_000690775.1 Eurypyga helias
AACTCTTTCCTGACCGAACCCAGCATAGCTTCAGATCTGGATTTCTGGATTCCTGACATAACACCTGGTCTGTCTCTTTGGTGTCTCAGCACAGTGTGTCCATTACAGGAAGCTATGGAGACATCAGGTTGCTGTGTGGAGCTGGAAAGCCTTTGGTTCCTGCCAGCTGAATATCACAGTATCACAGAATGGTTTGGGTTGGAAGGGACCTTAAAGACCATCTAGTTCCAACCCCCCTGCCATGGGCAGGGACACCTTCCACTAGACCAGGTTGCTCAAAGCCTCGTCCAGCCTGGCCTTGAAGACGGCCGGGGTAGTATTACATGATCTGCCGTCAGCAGCGTTAGGAAAAAGCCACGTCCATTCCAGAGCCTTCATGCTGGGGCAGCGTCTGCCCTGACCTTCTTGGTTGGCATGACTTAGGGTGCTGCAAGCAACGTGTCCTCTACAGTTTCTCTTCAGGGCAGAGTACATGGTCTGTAGTTCCTTGCATCATGGCACTCATCCCTTTTAATTACAGGTTAAGTGGTAGGTTTTTTCCAGACTAAACAGAACTTCTTCAGGGTTCAAGCAGTTGTTTAAGTTCGAAATTATTTTTATTATTTTTTAATTAACTCCTTACTAAAACATCTGCAGATTAACTGGTTCCCTTCATTTAGTGGGTTTTCTTCACATGACTAGTTATTTTTAATAAGCTTCAGTAGGTAATGATGGAATATAAGGTATTTCCCCCTTCCTGCAATATATTCATTTTATCTTCCTGGTACTTTCCAGAGAAAATGCTAATTTAGTTTAACTCCATTTTCTGCATCGTGACTGACAGCTCCACCCTCCCTGCCCACTATCTGATCCGTTTATAGAAGGAACTTTGCCACTGCCCTTTATACCCACAAACAAAAGGGGTTGGATCAATAACTTCAGCTTCTGCCTTTAGGCACACTCTAGCAGTAGGGCTTATGCCAACCTCAGTGTTTTATAAGATAAATGCAGCACAACTGGAAATTACTCAGCCCTTGCTAGTCTCCCCTCAGAGGGAAGTAGCTCAGCACAGTCCCAGGTGCCCTCCACACCTGGGTTAGAGCAGCGCCCAGCGAGAGTGTGGCCAGCCCAGAGCCCGCTTGCGCTAAACAAACACGTATGCAGCGGCATGGCCTTACTCGGGTGCTTCCCCGTCTCTGAATGACGGCTGACTCTGTAGCTCGACAGTGCTGAGAGAGCGCGTCAGGGTTTACAGAACCAGGGACAACCAGCAGCACGTGCAGGTTTGCCAAAACTCTCAGAACAGCACATGAATTGACAACACTTGGCCCGAGGCTACGTCAGTTACACTGACAGGATTACAAGACAAAACTGTTCTGTTGACAGATGAGAATCCAGCTCTTCAGGAGGCGTGTGGCATGTAATCTTACCTTCACGGCTCCTAGGGGTGACATCCCTGGCAAAGCAAAACGCTTGCAGCCAGGGGTGGAGGGATGTAATTTGCAGCAGCTGTGCAGCACATACACCACCGTAGCTCTCAAGGGTGTATTTCCTTTCTGGGTTCAGGCGTCTTCCCAGATGTAGCAGAGACGTGAACTGCTACCTACGTACCATGAGGTGATAGAATAGGTGTAGCGTGGAAAGTCCAACAGGGTCAGGTTGCTCAGGGCCTTGTACAGTCGAGTTTTCAATGGCTCCAGGGATGGAGAGTCCCCAGCTCCTTTGGGCAACCTCATCCAGTGTTTGACCACCGTAACAGCATGATTTCTTACACCTCATTAGAACTTCCATTGTTCAGACTTGCGTCCTTTCCTTCTCACAGGAAGATGAAGAGAAAAAATGTTTCTTCAACAGATTTCTGAAATAAGACAAATAACATAAAGCCAAATAAAAAAATAAATAAGGCAAATAAAGCCAAATTAAAACAAACAAACAAAAAAAAGTCTGAAACAAGCAGAAATTCCTTACAACATAATCTGGGCAGATCTGTTTGCAATTTTGTCCCTTACTGAGGACTGGTAATTACTATCTCTGAAATGAGACAGAACTACTATTACTTGAATTCTTTATCAGCCCGGTTTGCCTTGTAATTTTAGGCATGAGATTTGCTTGCGCTCCATTTTAGAATTAAGTCAACAGAACTACTCAGAGGATGTAAATCATGAAGAGCGTAATTACTATTCTGGTTTTACTTAGTTTGAGGGCACAAGAGGCTAGGATTCCCCAGATAGATGGCCCTAAATGATGCAGACAGCAAAACTTCGGAGTCACTCTAGTGATCCTGCGTGGCACTGCCCAGCACTCCAGATTCCTGGGAAGTATTTCCTGTCCCTCCTCAGCCCAGGCAGGCTTCTTGCCTTTGTCCCACCTGTGCCCGAGCTACTAAACGCTGCAGAGAGCTGGGACGAGGCTACCAGACGGACGCTTTGTCACTCACTTGTAAGCGTTGGGCAGGTTGGTTGCAGCCGTGGTTCGGACCCAGTTGCAGGACACCCTGAGGGCAAGACTGTTGGATACATGCAGATCAGATCTGCCCCTGGGGACACGGTGAGGCTGCAGATGCAAAAACTGGGCGGTAGCAGGCAGCCTGCTAGCCATAGCAAACCTGACTCACTCATGACATAGAGGACTGGGCAGGTAGGAGGCGCGGTGTGCACGTGGTAGTTGTGAGGAGTCTTGTCTGTGCCAGGTTTGATGCCTTTCCGTCGGGGAAATCCCAGGAACGCAGCAGTCCTACCACGGGGCGCAGTGCAGATGCTGCCTGCTGCTGCTGATGGGCTCAAGCTGGTTCTGACAGGGGCAGCAGCATGTTTTCGCTGTGCCTCATATGGTGGGAACTGTGGCACCGATACTGATCGTTGCTGTTGAGAATTGACTCTTTCTCACATATATTGTAAGTTTTTTGAGAAATACTGCAAGAATTTTTCCTTCTCAGCTCTTCAGTCACTTCTAAATCTCTGAGCTGAAACTAAGCCAAAATATTCATGTACAGGCTATAGTCAAACTCATTCAAAGGGGAAAAGATGATTATGAGCTCTTGAATAGTAAAACCAGATGATTTTCTATTTTAATAAATTCTCCTTGTTGCTATATTATTATTTTTAAAGGCTTTATTTTGAACTAGGCATGACACTGGTTTTATTAGGAGTTTTCGTCCAATCTTCTTGTTCCAGAAGTGATTTGGCATCCATGAGAAGTCTGGAAATGCCAGGAGATCTCCATTTGTACCTGCCCATTTGCAAACATTAGGCAGCAAAAGCCACTGAAGATCGATCGACTGTATTCTGGTTCTGCTTTACCTTTCCCGTGACATTTTCTTCTAACGATGATGAATGTCACCAGCTGAAGTCTGCTGGACACCAAGTCCTCCCACTATCTGGTTCAGTTTACACGGGAACGTCTCTCAAGGATAGGCCGATGCCCAAGTTCACACGCAGCAGCACCTGCCGAACGATGTGGGAAAGGCTGCCGGAACCCCACGGCTCAATAGACAAATAACTGACCCCACAAAGCAGGCACATGTTAGTATCCACACGTGTGGATGCCAGGCTTGAGACAGGTAAACTGCCTTCGCTCCCACGCACGCTGTCTCGCCTCACAGGCTCCAATCAACGCTTATCAGTGCTCAGGCTCTGCCTAACAGTCTCCTGGCAGTTGGCAAGGGCAAATCCACCCTCTCCATGGGAATGCAGAGCTGTTCCCAGGAGGACGCTTCCCTGTGGTGTATTGTGAGACACGCTTTTTCTTAGCAGGCTCAAGGGCAGAAGCTGTGTTCGTCTGCCAAGGCATATGGCTTTGCAGGGCCTGCACACTGTTTGGTTCAGTGTTTACTGGCAGCTGTGGTTTGGGACACTAGATCAGAGAGACAGTTCATCATTCTGTGAAGGCACTGGGAATGGAACTGAACACAGAGCATACGATAAATCTGGCAAGCGAGATGAATGCTGCGTTCCCATCCATCAACACTTAAGGGGCAGCAGAACAAGACACAGCGTGGTAGGTGGGATTATACTCCCGCGCTGACATGGGATGCCCAGCGATGGCTCCACAGTGTCTGGAGGATGTCGTGGCCGTAAGGGAGGTACTCCAGTCTTCAGGGCCACGGTACATGGCTGAGGAAATCCGTTCAAGTACTGAAACGGGCTCTCGGCAATTTTACTTTGCAGTCCCGTACAGTGAGCAGAGTCAGGGTAGGGTTGTCTTGTGCTTGTGGAACACAAAAGCACAATGGCACGAGCTTGGAAATCACCTGGATGTCAAGATACATACAGGCATGACATGCTTTTGTCACTGTCTGCAACTGGAAAACTAGAGGCGAATACTTTTTTGTGGAGCAGAGCCTACATACGGATGGATCCCGCAACCAACCAATGTGCCCTCATAAGCACTATAGGCTTAAGGTTAAAGCAGGCAACGGAAATTAGGGCTGCCATATATGCTCAAATTCATGCCATGCCTGACAATTCTAATGAGTCATTACTCACTACAATGGCGTGTGCTGTTTTGTGGGTTGTGAACTGTTGTTAGACATGTTGTACTGATAGCTTACAGATTTTGAAGTGCTTCTTTTGCCTTTGGGGTTTGTTTTTTTTTTTTGAGCGCTCCTGGGATGAGGGCACTGTTAATCTTTATGGAGTGTTTTGTGGCTAATTAATTGTAAGGACTTAGGTAGCTGAGGGCTTCTATTTTCCTTTACAGAATAAAATACCAATTAAAATGTAAATCTCCATGATTGCTGGCTTGGGGACATGGGGATCCCTATAACTGAACTGCGTAGATTACTCACTGTTTTCAAATACATTTATAATAATAGGTTGGTACAGCTGCTCCTTCTCATTCCCTTACAATTACATGGACAAAAGCAAGTGTTAAAAACAAACAGTGACCTGTATTAATTTTGCCAATGTATACAAGGAGGTTAAAATAGTTGTGTAGATAGAACAGCTGATTGATTGATAATAACAGTTAACGGTCCCTAACAAAACCACTGCAACCTGCATGAAAAAAGGCCAACAAACAATGCAGGAGTTTCACTTACCTCCCTGCCTCTCCTCACTTCCTTTCACATCTTTACTTGGACATGGGATGCAGGGCTGGCTAGGACTACCTGGATGAGAACTGTTTCTCACCTTCACTTGCTTGAGCTGCCTGTCTCCCTGGAATTGTCTTTACTCTGCAGTAGCAAAAATGGAAAGGTCAGATTAACTCCCTACTAAGCATCTGCAAAGGAATCTTGGCAGTGAAAGGCGCGTGCATCTCTCCAGAGCAGGACTCGGAGGTCTGATCCATGCTGCAGAGGAGGGGAGCTGTGCACTCATGGCCCTGTACAGAATCACAGAGCCACAAGCAAACATGCTGGAAGTTTGCTTAGGGTGGCTGTGAACCAGCGTTGCTGTCCCTCACCTTGAATGTCCCCTTGATATTCCACAAACCTGTGTGACGCTCCCTGTGCCGTTCCTCCTGCATTTCCCTACCTCCTGGCACATGCCCTCCCTCCTTTGCCTCTGCGGCAGTGCCTTCCACAGCTCTCTTCCTGAACTCCCTCCAGTGTAGCAGCAGTATGCTCAGCCTTCTGGCATCACAGCTTATCCTGCAGATCTCAGATCTCCCTACAGAACCCACCCAGCTAGAATTCCTTAATAAACAAGCAAAAGAAGGAATCTCTCTAGTACTGCTTCTCTATGTCAAGACATAGGGTTAAAACCTTCCTACCTCTTAATACACCATTTATGTGAAGTCTGATGCACAGAAATAGCAAGACAACCATTGAGCATAATTCTCCAAACTGCAAAAGTAGAGCATTAGCATTTTCCTGGTTTTCATTAAAGAAAATTCTGACATCGTGTAGTAGAGGAGACAAGGTGACACCCTAGGGGCTAGAGCACTTCCCTGGGAAGTGAAAAGATCTGAGTTTTGAGCCCCCTTCAACCTGAAGAATTTGAATATGTACTTCTCAATAAAATGTCTAATCATGCTACAAAAATAGCTACAACAGTGTTCTCTGTCGTAAACATGTAGCAGAGAGTGCAAGATAAATGGGAACAGGAGAGGGGACACAAGCACAGCAAGATGAGAACTCTCAGCAACTTAGGAGTCTTGGAGAGTTTTGTTCCTTGCTCCAAATGATATTTACCTATTTGAGCTTGTGATGCTCAAACAAGCAGGACTACCAGCAGAAATCAGGGCTCTTACCCTTCCACGCAGGATTCAATGAAAAAAATATCCACAATCATCTCATCTGTAGTGCCCTGTTCATTTGCAGTATGAGTTTGCTTCAGCTTAAATGCTCCTTGCTGCACTGAACCGGCATCATGAGCGCCTTCCATGTGACACTTAATACCTCCGCCTGGCAGGAGGAAGCCTTTACTCTGCAAGCTCCAGAGTAGAGTTTGAAAGAATGTTGCTGATTGCAATCTGTACTGAGCAAAGCAGCTAAGCATGTGCTTTGCTTTCTTTTTGTCAGAATTTGCAATTTTGAAGCAAGAGAATAAAACAAGAAACAAGCTGTCTGCTGGCAACAGACAGATACAAGTATCAAGACACCGTCAACCCAACACACAATACACGGATGTCTTTGGATGCCTCTCAAGAAACACAAACCACCAACATTAAATTCAAATGTATTTTTAAGATGCTGGGTTGGTTTTTTTTCTCCCCACAGTGTTAGTTTCTGTACTTCAGTGGGCCCTCTCCATGCGTCTCCAATCTCCCATTGGTAATATCATCTCCAGGTCCCACGCTCTACCATGCCCAACCTTCCTAATCCTGTATGCATTTCCTGCCAGGAGCCATCTGCATGCAGCTGCAGCCTCTGCTGCTGAAGCATTTCAGCCCCGTGCCTCTCCAGCCGCAGTACAGAGCCCCCGACGGAACATCCACACATATTAGCAGTACTCATTCACGACTGTATCATGCAAACACAACTATTCCGAGTTACAACTATATTGTCAGTTACTAGTAGTAGTAATTCACAACCATATTACTATGAAGAAATTGTAGAGATCACGTGCAAGCTCCATCACATTATGATTCCATTGCCTTCCCTTCTCCATTTAGTATCAAGGGCTGAGCCCATCCCTTCTCACCCCACCTTGGTGCACCAAGTGTTTTGGACATCACCCAATGGGTTGTCCCAAGAGTGTTGTCCAGCATCCTAAGGGGCTTGGGGCCACGGGTCAGCTTTACCACTGTAGGTGTCCAGAATATCCCACCCTTCTTTGTTCTCCGCCAGATTGTAACTAATTCCCATTATTTTAATTATTTCTTGGGTTTTTTCCTATTGAATTATTCTGATTTTTAGTGTTTAGTCCTTATTTTCCTGAACCCACCTTTTCACTAATGCTACACCTCCCTTTCTCTGCCTAGACTCCTCTCACACAAACAGGACCTACTTAATGACCTGCCCCTAATTATTTTTTTCTCATTGGTCCCAATTCTTCTACATCCACACCCAAATTTGGTGTTTCTAACACTGTTATCTAGGCAGTTTTGATCCAATATGGTAACACTCATCCTGTTATCTAGACAGTCCCAAGACTCCCGTGAATCAAGCTGGTTACATTTTGTCTACACTTAATGCTTTTTGGGCAGAACTATCTGAATTTAGCCTTGACTTGTAATTAAGCTAAGCAGTTTCTTGTTTTACGCAGAGACAGCTCGCATACCACAGCAACAGAGCAACCCATCTTGTGCTCACACAGTCTTCACCCTTGAAGGGTTTCAGTCACCCTCCTGGTTCCCACAGCAGGCGTTAGCGGGTTTTGAAGCTGTGCTTCCAAGCCGTGCTTCCCAAGTGCATCCCTGCACGTGGGAGAAGACAGCACAGAAGTCACTAAGAGAGTGTCTTGCTACTTCAAATCCCCACCACAGGCCTTTCTTAGCACAAGAGGATGCAAGGAGGAAGGCAGAAATCAGACTCCTACAGCCTGCGTTGCTGACACGGTGACAGAGCCCAAGCCAGATCATGCCTTCCTGCTGCCATCGGCCAGGCCTGCAGGGTCAGCACATCTCCCGCCACCTGCACAAGCCTCTTCTGCTTGGACATGTTAGCAGCACTCAGTAGACAGGGAAGAGTCCTGGAATCAGTATTCCCCCTCCAAGCATTTTAATGAGGCTGGTTGTATAACTGCCTCATACCTTCCCACTTCATCTGAATGGAAGGGAGCAAAATTTGCTTTTGATAGCTCACTTCTGCTTGAGAGATAATACACCTCAGAGTGAGCTGAAACTTTTAAGGTCCAGTTGACTAGGATTCCCTAGGGAAGGGAAGTGCAGGACTGGGAGGACAAGGATATAAACAATGCCAGAAGAGATCCATTAGCAAACAAGAAGATGTCCATTGCTGCAAAAAATACGTCACCGGTGTCAGCAAGAGTATGACATCATACTGTTAAGTCACTTTTTCTTGACAGGGAGTACAGAGCCTCCTCTTAATCTTGGTGCCAGCAGCCACAGCCAGGCTGCATTGCCAGCTGCCACCCTTCACTATCACCTGGCATCTCTACTGCCAAAACCCTCCCCTCGGTGCTAAGGCCCACTGTCGCAGCTCACTGCCATCTGCCAGTTCCCATTGCCAACCCTGCGCAGCCTCGTCTCACTGGGTGCATCCTCAAAGGCCTGACTGCTCTCACCAAAGGCGGGGCTGCTGCTCATGCAGCCAGCCAGCGGCACCTGCAGCAAACCTAACCTCATGAGAGCATCCGTACAGCCGTGGGTGTGCAGCCACGGGCCTGCCGCCGGCCCACACAAGGGCCACGCTGCCCCCATACCACTGTTCCATGAGTGATGTGATTCCCAAGGTGGGCTGACGGGATAGAGGGTACATGGATCAGAGTTGCAGCCTTGGCTGAAGACAAGAAACGCCCTGCAGCTGCTTCCCAGTCCTTCTGCTCCTCAACCCTGTTATCAGGGAAGCTGCATCCTTTCCATGAAGACATCCTGCAGGGCTGCATGAAGGACTCATGGTAGGGTGATCGATGTTAAAACCACCAGGATGAGAGGCAGCAGCTCCCAAGTGACTAGGAACTGACAAGGACAAGGAGAGCACACAGCCACCCTTGGGGAAATGGCTATGCTGGGACAAGCTGTAATATAAGAGACAGTGAGTGGGATTCATGTGTAAACCCTGGGCACCTACAATGCGGAAATGATTCATCTCATTTTGAAGAGGACATCTGCCTTTGGTCACACAAACTGCACTGTTACATTTAGTTATTTCTCCTCCTACATGATTCAGGAATAGTACTGTGCAGTATCTGGCTCAGATGGCTTCATGTTTGAAGAGATAAAGCTCACCCTGCATCTAGAGGTAGTGTACCCTCTGCTCAGAAGGCAAATTCTGGAGGATAGACGTCTCCCTGTCAGAACGTGCAATCATTCTCTCACCTTTACTCATTTGCCTTTAAATTTCTCAACTTTCAGAACTCCAGAAAACAGGATTTTAAGAAGTCACACACCTTACCTTCAAGAATCAATGTATTCTATATGATAACACCAAAAGATTTATTCAAACTGTCTAAAAATAATACTCCTTTTTTGATCTTCTGTTAGAATTAATCAGAATTCATTCACACGACTTTCCACTTTGATCTGTAAATCAATTTCTGACCCTACCAGCAGCTTGTGAAATATTTAGTAGCACAGGATTATTATCACAGCCTGATTATTGTCTAGATTATCCAGCAGCATACATGCCAGCATGTTATTCCTGAGAAACTTGGCTGTGGCGCTTGTCTGTAAATCATGACAGCTATTTCCCGTGTCCCAGTCTCTGCCCTACTACAGGTTGCTAGTTACCCACGTTTTGGTCTGACAATACTGTTCCATCTTGACTGTCTCTTTGGCTTGCTACGCAGACATAATCTTGCCAAGCAAGACTACAAAATCAATACGATTAAATCGAATAATGGTATTATAATGAAGCACGCTTCAAAAGAGAGATTTAAATTACTGGCAGATGTCATATCGACTTTAAAAATAGGGTGTCTGGTTTATGGCTGTTTTCCTATGCCAGTAGGACTTCTTGCAGAACTTAAATGTGGAACTAGATATAATTTAGGGGGAAGATATAAGAGATGTCTACAAACGCAAATGTGTCAGGGAAAAGATGGATAGGGGTTGATCCAAACACCTTCCCATAACTAGGGTCCACCAAATTAAATTATGTTTGAAACAAACAGAACAAGGTGGGTTTTGATACAACAGGTTGCAAGCCCGTAGAATTCCTTAAGAGGTTGTGGATGCCAGAAATTTGCACAGTCCCAACAGGAGACCAGAAAAAATACTCTGAGAAGAGACCTTTTGGAGGTTATTACCCCATCACAAGCTCGCGCAACTCCCTGAACACAGCTGGACGCTGGGATGGTGTTAGGGAAAAGGAATCAACACAGGTTGCCTCATTTTTATGCTGGCTTAATTGTCCAGTTACAGCCACACTTGGAGATACAAGGGGCTGGATGGACCCAGGATGGTAGGCCCTTAAAGTTTGTAGATGATTACACTGAGCTCCCTCAGAGATGGTTACTAGAGGCTGACATTATTTCCTCATGGGAAAATATGAGGAAGCATCTAGATAGCAGACAAGTGATAAGGGTTTAGATAGGAGGAGAAATACCACAGGAAGCCTCTGAAAACAAAAAGCAAGCAGCTTGTTTTGAATTAAGTAACTGAATGGGCAAAAGAGAGGATTCAAAAATGAGATGACAAAGTGAGGATTAGGAAAATGGTCTTTCAGCACCATTCTGAATGAGCAGGACAAGACTGTCAACAGCAGAGAAAAGCATGGTGAGATGATTATAATGTTGAGAGTCTGAGGAAAAGTTTTGCAGAAGATTAGCTGTACTGCCTCAAGCTGTCAGTCCACCTTCCTCAATATCACCTCTGGCAGCAGCAATAACAAGGGCATAACGACTTTCAGTTGCTTGTTGTTGGAATGGGAAGCCTGTATATTAGGGTCTGATAAAATACACACATAGCCCAAATACAGCTATGGCAACAGAATTTGGTACATGCACCCCTGATGTCTTGACTCTTGAGGCCTGACCCAGCAACTGTCCACCCCTCTCCTCACGTGTGGGAAGGACACAGGCTGTACGCCATTCTCCTGTTCACTGCACCAGGCTCCTCACTACTCTGCCTCAGACGCTGCCCTGCCTGCACTGCTGCCTGGGATACAGACAGTGACCAAGAACTCCGCTGCACTACATCGCAAGTACCCACTGTACTTGGACAGGTGGCTGAGAATACAGCACCTCTCCTCCCTGCCTTCTGCCCATGAGGCAGATGCTGCCTGTGACTCTCAGAGTCACAAAGCCTAGGGAAAATGAGGAGGAGGGAAAAAGAAACAACTGATGGTGACAGCTTCAGGTTTAGGCTCTCCTGCCTTCTCATCCTCAGTACTCTTTGGGAGCACATTGCACTGACAGCTTTGTGTCTGCTGCCTGGGATCCTTCATCAGGGCTGTCGCCATCAGGACATCTCTCTTGCCTGCTCATTACCTCCCTGCCTGGATGGAAGGACCCCTGCCAAGAAGTATTATTTAAAGCTTGCACCCAAGATTTAAAACTTGAAGAACAAGCAGGACTATCATATTGTTTGCAGTTGACTGGGGAAAAGGAGATTTCAAGGCAAAGATTAAAATCTCTGCCTTATTTGTGCTGCGTTGGAGATGACAACTGCAAATCTTGGAGAGAAATGTCAGCAATATTTGTTAAAGCATATCTCTGGTTTTCATCTAAGTATTGCTAAATATAAAATTAATAAACAACTTGAGGAGGAGGAACTGTGACCCGGAGCTTTTGCATGAATGCCGTAGCTGCTGGCTATGATGCAGCACGTATGTCCTCCTTTGATGCTGTGTGGTCCAGCTTTTGCCCAGAGAGGGGTATTAAATGCTCCGTTCTCAGCCTGTTCCAGAGATGGACAGCAAGGTCTGGTCACCCCTGTGAAGACACAGGCCTGAACTCCGTTAGGCTGAGGCAGGCGGAAAGCCGCCCTCTGCGTTTCTGGCAAGCTCTCTGCCCCTCAGGCTGCTTCACCAGGCGTGACTAACCCCCATGAGCTTTAAAAAGCAAACATCAGGAAAGGTTTCTAATGGGAGCACCTAAATCCTGGCGTGTCCGGAGGTTCAAGCCCTTCAGGCCACAACCTGCTCGGGTGAGGGTCTCCCCTTCCTTCACCACTACCCTGCCCCCAGCCCGCCGCCT
>NW_010252876.1:0-847 GCF_000690775.1 Eurypyga helias
CACGGGGCCCCACGGGTGGTCCCCATGTCCCCAGGGGTGACCCCCTGCCCCACAGCGACCCCCAGATCCCCTGGGGTGGCCCCACACACCCCCAGGGGTCCCCAGGGATGGTCCCCATGTCCTCTGGGTGTCACTTGGGGTCCCTCCAGGGTGTCACTTGGTGTCATCCTTGGGGGTCATTTGGGGCCCCCCCTGTCCCCTGGGTGTCCCTTGGGGTCACCCCTGGGTCATCTGGGGTCACCTCCTGCCACTTGGGGGCCCCCCTGTCCCCTGGGTGTCACTTGGGGTCTGTCCTGGTGTCACCTGGGGTCCCCTTATGTCCCTTGGGGGCACTCCTGGGTCATCTGGGGTCACCTCTGGGCCACCTGGGGTCCCCCCTGTCCCTTGGGTGTCACTTGGGGTCCCTCCTGGTGTCACCTGGGGTCCCCTTATGTCCCTTGGGGGCACTCCTGGGTCATCTGGGGTCACCTCTGGGCCACCTGGGGTCCCCCCTGTCCCTTGGGTGTCACTTGGGGTCCCTCCTGGTGTCACCTGGGGTCCCCTTATGTCCCTTGGGGGCACTCCTGGGTCATCTGGGGTCACCTCTGGGCCACCTGGGGTCCCCCCTGTCCCTTGGGTGTCACTTGGGGTCCCTCCTGGTGTCACCTGGGGTCCCCTTATGTCCCTTGGGGGCACTCCTGGGTCATCTGGGGTCACCTCTGGGCCACCTGGGGTCCCCCCTGTCCCTTGGGTGTCACTTGGGGTCCCTCCTGGTGTCACCTGGGGTCCCCTTATGTCAATTGGGGTCACCCCCAGGTCACTTGGGGTCACCCCTGTCCCTTGGGTGTCACCTGGGGTCCCCTTATGT
>NW_010252877.1:0-1722 GCF_000690775.1 Eurypyga helias
CCTCTGCCCCTCTGCCCCTCAGCACCCCAGCGTCTCTGCCCCTCTTGCCCCCCTGTCCCTCTGCCCTGTGGCACATCTGCCCAGCATCCTGTTTTCCTTCGCTCTGAGTCATGACAGTTTTCCCAGGCACCGTGACTGTGATTCACTGTTCTGTTTCTTCAGTGTCCTTGCCATGCCACTTGGATGCAAGGATCTCAGGAAGGATCTCGGCAGGGGTCTTGGCAGGGATCTCAGGAAGGATCTCAGCAGGGATCTCAGCAAGGATCACTCCAACTCCATAGCTGTGTCTCTGCTTTTCTTCATTGAACCTGCTGAATGGAACTTGGAAACCGCGAACTGCTGTTCCTTCCATGGCACTCTTCTGTCTTGGGGTCAGGTCCAGTTCTTCTCCCTGGGCCCCAGATTCCCAGGAGGACCTTTTGTCTGGCTGTGCTGATAACTTTTGTCCAGCTCTCCTTTCCATCCTCTGCTTACGCAAACACTCACCAGCTCCTGCTGCCGGTCACTGACCACCCTGTGGGATTCTCTGCAGGGACCCCGTGCCGTGACAGCTGTCCAGTTCGGGCACTGCTTGGCTGTTGTCGCCTCTTTCTCCGTCTCAGCCGACCAGAGGTGAGGAACACCTGGATCTGCTCTCCACTCCTCAGAAGGGAATGGTTAGGGATGTGGCGGTGGCAGCCTGGCATGTCGCAGCTGGGAAACACTGAAGTTCAAGATCTTGAAGTGCAGACCCTGGACTTCAAACAAGCCGAGTTTCCCTCTGCTCCCCTTCTCTTTCCTGATTCCCAGATTTTTCCTTTCCTATGCCCTCTTTAATAGCATTCCCCCACAACCTACTTGGTCCCGAATGGCAAGCTTCCTTAGTCTCCAGAACATGCACCCTAGTCCCGTCCGATGCCGGTGTCTCCCATACCTCTGGGCTCAGTGAGCATGTTCAAGAGGAGCAGCCAGCAATGGACAGGGATTGAGCCTGGGATTGAGCCAGGGGTTACTCGGGAAAACTCGGCCCGTACAGCTCCACAGTACCCAAGAGGCTGCGTCTGAGGGTGCTGAAGGAACGGGCCATTGTCCTTGCCAGGCGGGTTCCCGGTGACCAGGGAAAGCGATTGCTGCGCCGTCTCACAGGAGGCCGCAAGCACAATCCAGGGACCTGCAGCCCATCAGCCCCACTTTGGTCCCTGGGAAAATCATGGAGCAAGTGCTCTTGAAACACGTTTCTGGACACATGGAACAGGAGAAGGGAATAGGGAAGAGTGAGCGTGGATTTTCCAAGGGTGGATCGGGCCTGACTGACCTGGTTGAGCAGGGGGCAGCAGTGGATGTGCAGTTTCCAGCACGGTCTCTTGTAACACTCTTGTGTCCGACTTGGGACGGTTTGGTCTGGACAACCCCATGGCTGGATGGTCGGGCTTAGAGGGTAATGGCACACTCCTGGGAAACAGCGAGCGGCAGGGAATGGCAGGGGTATGTGTTTGCCCATCGTTCCCGATGGTCTGGGGGAGGCAGTGGGCTCCCTCCTTCTGCGAGTGCAGCTGACACCAGATCGTGGGGCAGGGGGGTGCAGGCGATGTGCTTGTGGGCAGGCTGCATTCGGGGCGAGCTGGACAGGCGGGAGGAATGCGTCGGCAGGAACGTCTGAAATTCAGGAAGGTCAGCAGCGAAGTTCTTCCTTGGGAAGGCGGGGGCAGGCAGCTGCCGCGGAGGCTGCCCGGCGGGGGGCTG
>NW_010252877.1:1774-2100 GCF_000690775.1 Eurypyga helias
GCGAATGTGCCCGACCACCGCGTGGGCTTCAAGGAGAGACCGAGGGGGCTTGATTGCTTGCCCCTTTGCGCGGTACTCGTGAGCTCACAGCCGCAGCACCACGGCCGGGTTTGGGCCCCCCAGTTCAAGAGAACCACTGGCAAATTGGAGCGAGCCAGCGGAGGTTCATCAGGTTGGTCAGGAGGCTGGATCAGCACCAGGAGGGACTGAGAGGCCTCGTTCAGGCGGAAGGAAGGAAGGATGGCTCCGAGGGGGCCTGACAGCAGCTTGCCAGCTCCTAAGGGAGGATGGCTGGGAAGATGGAGCCCGGCAGGAGGGGGGGAGCC
>NW_010252877.1:2135-8265 GCF_000690775.1 Eurypyga helias
AGACTTCCCCACCAGGACAGTCGAGCATTGAAGTCGGGAGAGGCTGTGGGGTCTCCGCCCTTGGAAGTTTTCAGACCCCGGCATCACCTCATCGTTGGCCCCGCGTTGAGCAGAGTCTGGGCTGGACACCCTGCGCCAGGCCGGTGCCTGTGGGCAGCTGCCGTTCCACAGAGCATCTCTAGCACATCTCCGGGAACGTTGCTCCATGCGGCACCTGGCTCCCTGCTCTAGAGCCGATGCTGTCCCACGCTGACTGACGCTGTGGTCACCGCTCCAGCTGCTGGGCGCCTCGGGGGTTGGGTGGTGTCAAACGCTGCCATCAGGGAGCTGCTGGACCGCTTTTACTGGAGCTTTGAGAGTACTCCTGAGGCCTCTGTGTGATCCTGACTGAGAGCGGCGACGTCCAGCCCTCTCTGACCTGATCAAACACTGCGGTACACACAGCGTAGCCTTTGGCGTGGCCCCGCGGCGCTGCTGTCGGCCCGCGTCGGCCTGTGCTCCTGACAGGAGGAGTATTCTGTATTCTGTATTCCCCTCTACTCTGCTCTGGTGAGACCCCACCTGAGTCCTGCATCCAGCTGTGGAGCCCTCAATATCAGAAGGATATTGACCACTTGGAGCGAGTCCAGAGGAGGCCACGAAGATGATCAGAGGGCTGGAGCACCTCTCCTATGATGAAAGGCAGCAAGAACTGGGCTTGTTCAGCCTGGAGAAGAGGAGGCTCCGAGGAGACCTCATTGCAGCTTTCCAGTTCCTGAAGGGGCTACAAGGGTGCTGGGGGGCACTTTTTACAAGAGCCTGTAGTGATAGGACAAGGGGTAATGGGTACAAATTGAAATCAGGGAGGTTTAGGTTAGATGTCAGGAAGAAATTCTTCACAGAGAGGGTGGGGAGGCACTGGAACAGGTTGCCCAGAGAAGCTGGGGATGCCCCATCCCTGGATGTCTTCAAGGCCAGGCTGGATGAGGCTTGGAGCAACCTGGTCTAGGGGAAGGTGTCCCTGCCCATGGCAGGGGGGTTGGAACTGGATGATCTTTAAGGTCCCTTCCAACCCAAACCATTCTATCATTCTATGATTCTATGACGGGCTGCCCCGGGCGGCTGGCAACGCTCGCGCGGTGGTCGCTGTAGGGCTGCAGGGTCGTCCTGTTTCTGAAGGGCTGCACGCGGCCATGAACTTCCGAAAGGCAGAGCCTGCGGCAGTGTTTGCCATGGAGTCACTGTGTCACTGTCCCTGCAGTAGCTGATCAGAACCCCCCACCGCAGCGCTGGGAGTGGGGACTCGCAAGGGGGCTCAGAGTTACCGATCAAGCGTGTCAGCCCTCAGCCACGTGAAGGGATTGGCTTCGTGGAGCCTCGTCCCGCAGGGCTCGTTTTCCTGGCTGCCCATCCCCTCGGTTGGTGCCTTCTCGCAGCATTCCCAGTCTGTCAGTGCGTTTCTCCACTTGCACCTCTGGAGCTCGTTGGGTGGCTGCGGTGTCGCCGCGCGTGGCCGTGACGATGGAACCCGTAGCCAGCTGCCTGCCGTCCTGCCCGCGTGTTCCGGCGCTGCACTGCCCTGTTGGGCTGTGGTGGTGCCCTGGGCTATTGCTTCCTCCTAAATCCTCTTGCGGTTTCCCTGGCAAGCCGGCAGAGTCCCGGTGCCGCGGCTCTGTCCTGCGCTCCTTGCTGCTGGATTTTGGTCGTTCATCTGCATTAACAACTTGTATCGTTTCTCTCTCCTGGCTCTCCGCTGGATCCAGATCCCTGTCCTCTGCACTGCTGACTCCCCCAGTCAGTGTCACTTGGAGGTCCTGTTCCTTAGGCTCCCATTGGAAGTCCCAGAGCCGTCCCTGCTCTTTCTCTGTTGCCGCTCCAGCAGGTGACTTCCCAAACGCCCCTCAGCGAGGGTCAGCTCTGCTGTCGGTTGCCGTAAGCGGCCGGCGTTGGTGCTTGTCAGCACCGCCGCTGCTCTGCGCCCGCGCGGCTCAGGCAGCGAGCCCGGAGAATGCCCTTGCCGAAGGGTCTCACAGTCTTCCAGGTTGGGGTTAACCCAAAATTTTACAGCTTCTAATGCATTTATGTCTCCTCCGTCCCCTTCGGACTGTTCCAGTCAAGATGCCAGGTCAAGGTCGCTGACGGATCACTTGGCCACGATGGAAACGGGATCTTGGTCTTTCTTCAGCTTTCCTGGGGGACGCGTGGCCAGTGTTTGCCCTTCCATGTGCCACCGCCTGCGTCACTGCGTTCCTCAGAGCGTCTCACGCAGGACTGCCTCCTCCGGAGCACTTGGGAGGCTGAAGTACCTGTTTCCTTTGTTTTTTCCCTTATTTCTGACACCTTTAAGGGCCGGGGGACACATACTTTTCTTGCAGAAGTGCTCCAGCTGGGTCTCTTGAGACTGGAAGGAATCGGGAATGCGTGGGATGCTTTTAGTGCCCTCCAGCCCCACCGGGAGGCAGCTGGGAACGGGCCGTCAGAGCAGTTTTGGCAGCGTGTCTTGCCCTGTAACCTCTCTGTAGCCTGTGGTGGTTTCTGGGAGTGCTGAGGGGGGTTAGTCTGGATTTAAATTTTCATGGTCTGTGTTTCATACCTGGGAAACATCTGGCATTCCGCTTAAAACATTGGGAAGTCGGCGTACATCCCTCCCGATCTTGCTTGTGTGGGGTCGCTGTGCACCGCGGGCTCAGCTGTCCTGGGCCACGGCTCTTCTCGGCTTTACATCCGCATGAGAACAGGGGGTTTGGAGGATCTGGCTGAAGGCGGGGGGTGCTGGCCCTCCGCTCGGGGTGGCGGGGTGAGATACCGCTGCTGCCGGGGAGGAGGGGAGGATGCACTTGCGTTCAGTCGCTCACTGTCGTCCCTTCTCCTCGCCGCCTGTCAGCCGCCAGCACGGGGAGTCGCCCCCAGCGGGGAGTCGCCCCCAGCCCACCCTGCCCTGGGAGCCGGGCAGAGAGCACCGTGTCAGCTCAGAGCTGGAGAACCTCTCCTCCCCTCCGGAAGGTTTCCCTGCTCTCTCGGTGAGGGAGGGTCTGCGTGTTCCCTGCCTGGGCTTCTCCTGATCTAAGCTTTACGCTCTTTGGGGAGATCCTTGTGCCTCTGCCCGGGTGAAGCCGTCTGAGCCCTTTGGTGCTTCACAGACCCACGGGCAGGTGGGGTTCAGCCAGGCTACCGTTTCGGGGGGCAACAGGAATTGTGTTGATGCTGTTGGGTTTCCTGGAGCCATCTGATCCATCGTCAACGACATCCCCACCAGCACCTTATAGTGAAAGTTACTGGTCACCTTAAAGTAAAAAGTCCTTCCCTGTCAGTGTGGAGACGCGTCGGTGAGTGGCTGAGCGGGACCATCAGGATAACGGGGCTTTCAGCTGCACAGGGATGCCCCGGGCACGCGTCGGATCTGCATTAACGCCTGTGGCAACCCGGATACATCGTCCTTCCACTCACTGGCCCTTCGCCTGGACCTTACAAGTGGTGTACAGTCAGCGTACTTCCTGCACCAGGCACCACAGCCCATCTTGAGGAACGTTTTGGGTGGGATCGGCTTCTCTCTGGTGGGAGGTGGCAGCCCCGAAGGGGAAGGAAGGCTGCCTTGCCCAGAACCGTTCTCCTCCAGCCATGCTGCTGCTCAAGCAGTTCCGTCTCTCAACCTCACCTTTCCCGTTGCCTCGGGCAGCAGGTCTGTTACAGTCCCGCTGCCTCCCCAGTTTGGACTGAGGGCTTCAAAGCATCTATCCCTGACTTCTTTGCTTGGGAATGACAAATCCCGCTCCTGGAGAGCAGTGCCAGGGCTGAAGGAAGGGAAGGGCGGAGATGAGCTGTAGGTGTTAATCCTGGGTTCCAGAGGCGTTCGGGTCAGTTCGCCGGGGGTGCGGAAGGGCGAGTGTCATGACTGGGCTACCTCTGGGTGGGTAATGGGCTACCACTGGCTGTGTAAAGGAAGTTCCATGAGTAGCCCAGCGCTACGGAGAGTCCCATTGCAGCGTTTGTGTCCTCCACCGCTCCTCCTTCAGAGATCCTTAAATATCCTTTGAGGCCCTTGCACCCACAGGTGCTTCTGTTGGTTCCTTTGTACCGCAGCCGAGGAGCTGTGAGCCTTGGTTGCGTAGGTGCTCATCGCTGAAACACATTACTTGCACGTTCTGCTTGTGCCAGACGTGGTGCACGCGGTGCATGGTCGGAGGGCACCGAGTAAAGATCCCTGGTCTCTGACAAACGGGCTGGAAGTGAGCTCTTAGTCCTCGGACACGCGCAGCGGGCACAGCTGGCAGGACCGTGATTTGAGCAGACAGCCTGCTTGAGCCTCAGGGATCCCCAAGCTCTTGGATCAGAAGGAGCTTTGGAAGTCGTGGAGACCAACGGTGGGACAGAACAGGGAAAGACAGAAAGGAAAGCGAGCACCGCCTCCGACATGGTGTTACCTGTTCACTGCCCTCGCTGCCCCGCTCCTGTCGTTTCTCCAGTCTGTGTCGTCAGCAATAAAAAAATCTGCGGAATCAAGGACAAAAGTGTGTAATTTGACAGAAAACTGCTTGTGTTAATTTTCAGCGTTTTGGAACACTTGCACTTTCACAACAGGAAAATAAAGAACCCCAGCCCCTGGAAAGACGCCGACTTGGTGATGTCGATACTAAACCACCTGTCCCAGTTACCACGGAATTCCAGGATCAGGTTCCACACCCCCTCAAAACCTCCGCGGATGAGATGCTGCTGGTGGGTGCCCTTCAGAGGTCCCTGAAACAGCTGAAGGGCAGAGTGGGGAATTCAGGTCCTGAAGTGCTCGAAGTGGAGAGTCGTAGCGAGAGCTTCTGTCGGAGAGGAGACTTGCAGGGACTGTTCATGAGGGCCGACCACGTCGGGAGGAGGAATTGGACAGGCTGCGCAGATCCTGAAAACTGAATGAGGTGCTATAGGCTGGAGCGAGAGCTCCTCGGAGTGTCGGGCCACCTTGATCTTTTGAGTGAGACGTGCCAGAAACAGGGAGCTCACTGGGGTGTGATGCTGCTGGGGTTCCCCTTTAATTTTCCTCTCACTCTTGATGGGAAGTTGGAAGAATATGAAATTGGAGCATTACCATGTTCCGTAATCCAGAAGATCAATCCAATAGCAGGGTGAGAGAGCAGAAGTCTGGAAGAGCAGCCAGGATCGGTCTGAAGGGCCCTTTGATGCAGCCCAGGATCCCATCCTCGCTCTGACCCGGACACGTACCTGGAGACGCGGGCAAGGACGATTGTACTCCCACCCCCGCTCCCTGCTGGCCCCCGCTGCAGGTCAGGGACCTCCGTGCAGCGTTGACTTTGTTGGCTGATTTCCAGCGTGTTGGAGGAATGGGGCAGGAAATACCGTGTCGCTCTCTGCGGGAAGAGGTGCCCATGTGAGAGGTGGGAAGATTTTGGGAAGATTACTGCCCTTTCTGCAAATTTACTGGAGATGTGGGACTGGGGGGCAGCGCCCTGCAAAGCAGCTGGGAGGGTGGTGGCACAGGCTCTATCTTGGGGGCCACGGGGACCAGCTCCCTACTTGGTCGCATCCCCAGGAGTTCATAGCTGTGCTGAAGCTCGGGGCTCCGAGCTGGGCCCTGGGTCCAGAGCTCCTGCCTGCGGTGCCGCATGGCCAACCGCCTCCCTGCGGAGGAGCCGGTCTTTCTCCTCTGGCAGCAGGAGAAAAGCACTGGGGTGTTTGCTTGGGCCCGAGGTGTGCATTCACTGCGGGGGGAGTACTGCGGGCTGTGTTCTCAGCTGTCCGGCAGCTCCGGGGTGTTCCTGGGGCAAAGCTCGCTCGTCCTGCTTCACTCTTACCGATGGTCATCTTCCTTCCTCGCTCTGCTGGTCCGAGGACTTGGTGAAGGAGCACGAGCAGTTAAAACCAGAGTGGCTCAGGAAAAGCTGGACAGAGTTTTGGCTCCATGGTTTCTGCTTCTCCGAAGTGTCAGCCGGCGGGAAATGGTGCAGGTGGTGTAGCAGCTCCCAACACGGAAATAATGTTGAAGGAGACAGTTACTTGACAGTGTTGTCAGTCTGATGCAGAAGGGAGGAACCACTGCTCCTCAGGCTGGAAAAGCAGCGTGTTAGAAGGGGCTGGCAGGCGCTGTGAGCCGTCCGGAGAAGGTGCGTACGGCATTCCCAGCCACGGCTGCTCCGGCCGCGCAAGG
>NW_010252878.1:0-20548 GCF_000690775.1 Eurypyga helias
GGCAGCTTCGAACCCGCGCCCCCGGGCCGAGCCGCATCACCCCTTGGGCGAGGGCTGCAGAGGTCAGGGCTGATGCTGCCTCGAGTCGGAGGGAAGCCGAACCCCTCTTCCCCCGGCCTCCGCTGTCAGGGCCTTCATCAACCAGAAAACTGCTATTAACAGCGTCATTCGGGCATCTCGCAAAGTCTGGGGCGAGGGGCTGCATCGAACACCAAAAGCCAAACCCGCCCAAAGCAGCACCACCCAGGTCCAGCAACAGAAGTGCTAGTGCTTCAGAAAGCCCTGGCCCAGGCCTAGACAAGGTCTCTTTAGTATTAAAAAGTAGTAGTGTTTGAACTGCAGTCAGCCCAGGGCATGGGGATTTCTCTCTGACCCCGTTCCCCAAGGGGGTGTGTGATCAGAGGGGTGTAAAACCCCACAGACAATGGATCCTGCCCTATTTACCACCCAGGTACGGTAATCGCTATGTGCTTCTCTAAACATGGGCAGAAAGGACAAGACTTGGGTGCTGCCACCAGGCCGGACTCACTCCAAACCTGTAACCTTACACCAAAATGCTGCTCTTCTAATTACATGACATTTTATATCCATCTTCTCATTTCACAAGTGGTAAAGCAAGGGGCAGGCAACCAGGCCATTCACAGCAATCGGTTTAGGGCTTCCAGGGGTTTATCCCTCATGCAGACGCACCTGTGTGGGCCATGGGGGACAAACCACACAATATTTTCACAGATCCACAGAGTGGAAGGGGTTGGAAGGGACCTCTAGAGTTCATCTAGTCCAGCACCCCTTGCCAGAGAAGGATCCCCTACAGAAGATCACACAGGAACAAGTCCAGGGGCTTTGGAAAGTCTCCAGGGAAGGAGACTCCAGCCCTCTCTGGGCAGCCTGTTCAGGGCTCTGTCACCCTCACAGGGAAGAAGGGTTTCCTCATGGTCAGGGTGAACCCTCTGTTCTCCAGTTTATGGCTGTTGTCTCCAGTCCTGTCACTGGACAACACTCAGAAGAGCCTGGCCCCACCCTCCTGACACCCACCTTTAGATGCTGATAAGCATCGAAAAGATTCCCCCTCAGCTTCCTCTTCTCCAAGCTGAACAGGCCCTTCATCATCTCAGTGGCCCTGCGCTGGACCCTCTCCAGTAGCTCCTTGTCCTTCCTGAGCTGAGGAGCCCAGAACTGGACACAGTATTAATGTTTATTTAAAATTTTGCAGAGGGAACCAAAAGCATTTCAGTCCCTTTCTATAATGTTAGTCAGAAGCATTTGCAAGTTACATCAGGCCTCGAAAATATAATGAAATTGGTTTTGCAGGTTCAGACATCTCAAAATCATGTTTTTCCTGCTGCTTACCAGAGCCAACTGTGCTTGTGTTTCCGTCCACCCCCCCCAAAAAAAAAGAGTTGAGACTAGTCCCCTGAGATCACATAATCTGCCAGATAAAACTGCTGTACCTCCAGCAAACATGTTAACATTACTGATATATACTATATAGACAAAAAGTAAAAAGCACAGTAGGAAAAAAACTTGGGTTTAATTCTACAAATACTCTCCACCTATTTATAAGGTATATGAAATTTCTGCCTCAAATCCAGCAATGGCACCAATTCAGTTATTCATTACTCATTTGCAAAAACCTTGTATTTCAGTGACAGCAAACCTGAGCTCAGGAATGTGCCTCTGCACTTGGACAAGCTGAGAGGGGACTGGAGAACCAAAATGCCTTCAGTTCACAACAGCGATAACCTGTCTTGCCTCGAGACAAGCACGAGAGACTGAGAGTTCAATATCCAAGTCCGAGCAGCAACAGCAGCTCAGCCCTTGCATAGTTCAGCCAAACCCAGCCGTGCCCAGCAGCCTACCTGGGGATTTCAGCAAAGCCTTGGGGAGCGCAGCTTCATTTGAACAAGGATGGGCAAGTCCAACCTCCACGGGTTATCCGTCAGACAACAGGATGCTGTTCTGCTCTAGAAAGCAATTACGGTTTTTCCCATGAAGAACCAAAACCACTGTTTGAACTCTTCACAAAAGAAAGGGTTAGCTGTGAACAGTAAAAAGGATGTTATGTTTTAACACAAAAACTACAGTAGACACAACAGAAAAAACCACAGTGTGCCTCGCTTTTTATTCTTTATTTTACAGTTCACAGTTAGAAACCTACTGATAAATTACACAGTTCACCCTCCTGTTTGGGGTTTTTATACGTCTCAGTCGTGCTGCCAATCCCACCTCATCGCAGGAAGGTGGCTCGAGGTGCCACCAGGTTACAGGAGGCAGAGCGGCCAAAGAACCTGCAACAAACCCCTCCGTGGGCCGTGCTTCATGTGGGAAGTTAATGGGCAGCAGGAAGGAAACTATAAAACCACATTTGAAATGGAAAAATATACCTAATTTCAAGGTTATTTTATAGACTTGCACATGTTACAAATGTTCTCGGGGGGGGGAAGATAAAAACAAACTTCCAGGGCTGCAGGTCAGCCAGGCTGTATTTGCAACTGCCCAGACTGGCCCTTTTTCAAGGCCTTACGCCTTAAGCAATTCTCTCTTTTACAGAGCAGAAAGTTAAGCGAGGTCCCTCCTCAGCCACGCATTTCAACATCTGCCTGACTTGGTACACAGCTGCAGCCAGCAATGCAGGTTCACACCCGTGCCACCCACGTCCCCGCTCAACTCCCAGTTCAACCATCTTTGTCTTTGAAAAAGACGGCACACACGGCACAGCGCACCTGCTGAATGTCAACAAGCTCCCGCAGAAGAAACCCTACGGGAAACGTCAGGGCTTTTCGTATCGAGTCCAGCTGAACATCACAGGGTTGTTATAAAAAAGCACAGTAGTGCTTGAATCTTCCTTAGCCAAGTGCCTCTGAGCTGAGCATCACGGCGGCACGAGAAGAGCTTTTCCAGGCGGCGCAGGCTCTCTGCTGCAGTCAGGATTGCTGGCTGCGTGCGGACCTGCACTGGCCGCTCCTTGCAGGACATGTTCTAACCCAATGTCGTGGGTGAAACCCAGCTCTGTGCAAAGAATCCCCACACAACCATCACCTCGGAAAGGTGGAGGAGGGCAGTGCATTACGGTGGTGGCAGACCGCACCACAGGGCATGACTTTCACTCACAGTAAATTAAAAAGCCAAATCTGGAGACAAGGCTATGTGTCCCTGCCAGTAGAAACTGGTGACAGATGAGGAGTGGACTGAATACACCGTGATTATGTATTTATAAAGAGGAAAAAAGGACAAATTGCCTTTGTTTTGCCATTATGAAGGAATGTTTTACCAGTTTTCTCCTTGTATCCTTCTACAGTTGCTCACCTTTGGCACAAGGAATTCTACATATCACAAGATTTAATTAATAATAATACTTCATATCAACACTCAGCACTTACATAGCGCTTCTTATATCCAAAGTGCTTTACAAAAATTCGTGATTCCTCACAACACCCCTGTGAGGTAGGTAAGTATTATTATCCCCATTTTACAGATGGGGAAACTGAGGCAGAGAGGTAAAGTGAGTTGCCAAAGGCTTTATAGGGAGTTGAAACTAGTAGTGGCCCAACTCTGGTCTCCCTTATGGTGGTGCAACACAGATGAACCCCCACAGAGCTACACTAGTGTAAGCAAAACGATCCAACCCAAGTTCTTCTGGATCCAATCCTCTGCCACGACCAACTGACCATACCTGCTCCACCTAAACCAATGGTTCGCCTTCCGAAACACTACAGGAAGTCCAGAGCACAGCAGGTGCCAGTCTGCAGTCTTAAGGCAACGCGTACATTAACAACTCCACAGCTCTGCAGCAAGTTGGACTACACACAGACGTGTTTCTGCCATGCTGCCAAGAGTCCTAAGACAGCTCAAGCAGACTCCAGCTCTGCATGCAGGAGCTTTGAGGCTGATTTTCTTCTCCCTCATGTTAGCACAAATCCAGAGCAAAAGAATGGGGTGGCACCAGCACAGAAGTAGTACAAGATCTGAACCAGACCTTTTACCTGCTGCTTTGTAGGCAAATGCTCCTACTAATATTTTTTTCATTTTGGACAGCTTTGACATGGTTCATTTCACTCTCTCTCTCTCTCCGAGTTTATATCTCTGCATATAAACAAACTTCCAACATTTCCAGCTCATCAGCACCAGCATTTAAACAGCACCATACATCTTTCTAAGACTGATCAATATTTTCAGAAAGTGTCAATGCATGCAAATACCACATACAAAAACATCAAGAGTGCTGGGAGATGGTACCAAGGATAGAGGTGATCACAAGACAGCACACATTTAGTTTTTATTAAAAATACCAAATAACTCACTCTTACTGTAACTATGCCACTTAAATGATCATTCTAACCCTCAGAAGTACAGGTACTTTTCCTCCAACTATTTACCTACCTACTTAGAAAGAAAGAAATAGCAAGCACACACATTTATACTTCCTCAGACTTTGCAGGCATGATTCATGTGAATGGGAAAGGAGGGTCTGGGGAGGCGGGTGAGATCGTACACTGGGTTTAGGGCACTGGAGTGCAAAGAAAGGAGAAAATATCACATACATTGTTACCATCAGTAATCAATCTGATGAAAATAAACCCAAAAATTAAATGGATTCATGTATGACATCCACTGAAAATCTCAAACCCTAAGCACACTGAAGCTGGCAAACATCTTGTGCCACTTCACCCATGTCCAGACACAGCATCAGCAAGTAAGATCAAACAAACCTTGAAAAGAAAGCAAAAGGAAGAATAAACCAGCCTGGAGACAACAATCTTCCACAAACCACTTCCCTGCATTATTTTCAAATACATTTTGCTCTTAAGCAGTTTCACTACTATGTCTTTTTAAACTGGCTTAGCACCAGCACCAGCTCAGAGAGAGGGAGAGAAAAAGAATTCTTCAAACATGATCCTTGGTACTTGATTAAAACGTTGCTAGCCAGCCAACGAAACCCTAAATTGCCTGAGGGTTCAAAGTGGAGTGGATACATGGTGATGCTCACAGTCCTCTTCATTTGCTATGATATCTGCTCCGTGGGCCTCATCTGTATATCTCCAATCTGGAAGAGACCAACAGAGGATTTTACTGGAGCACCAAAGTCCATTTTAAATCCTGCACTGGGCACTTCCATGCTGCACCATTACAGTGGCAAGCTGCACATGAAGAAAGTTCCTGTGACTAGAAATGAACCTGCTTCACTGAGATATTAGAAATAAAGGTGAATGTGACTGCTCTGCCTTTAGCAGAAGGGATAAAAGCACAAACATGCGCACAAAAGAGTGCAAGATAACCGTGATTAAAAGCTCTCGTGGTTCAAGCCTTGAGTTTGGCCCTGCTCAAGGAGGGTCATGCAGAAGCACTGCTTGATCAGCCATGGGCAGGATTTTTTATCCTCTTAAGACAAAAAAGCCAGCTACCACTACTGATCCAATGTCAAGATGGCCACATCTTGCTCCAAAGGAGCAGAGTCCACGTGAGGGGCTGCTAAACCTCTCATGATCAAAGTTTGCTTCTGCAACAGGAACTTCTATGTTGCATATACTAAACTTTGACACTGCTCCTGCCTCCTCCTGGCTCCAGTTCAAAGCTGGTCACTTATTTCACAGGAGGGAAGTCCCTCCAGCAGCACAAGCACCTCGCACCACCCTTGGAGAGGTGCGTAACACTTGGCAGGATCAGGCCCAACACGTTATCTGGCAACTGGCAGAACCTGACACAGCTTCAAGACTATCAGCAAATCTTAGATGACACATTCCGAAAGGGCAGAACGTGTCCATATCCCTCCCGTCCCCCCACCTCGCACCGTCCTTCTCCAGGGCCAGAGCAGCCTTTGCTGGAATCACAGGGCTGCAAACAGCCCACGCCATAGCTGCCATAAGGGAGGTGTAAACAAACATGATCACTGCTGATCCCCAGCCCAGGCTCTGCTAAGCACAAAGCTGATACCACGGCTGCAATGCTGATTATCAAACATGGGGGCAGCAGTTACCCTCTTCGCCTTCAGTCACCCACCACAGAGTCCTCCAAGCCAACCCCAGCCTACCTGTACATGAGGTGGGGCACTGAGGACATATATGACAGCGTTAGCCATATCTTCAGCTTTGAGACACTGGAAAGACAGGAAGGAGATTCTCAGTCCAAGGGCACCTCAGGAAGTTAAACACAAGATCACTTCTTTCCTAACCATCAATAATGAGTTTCGACAGTGTCACTGGGGCATGTCAGAAAGATGCGAACAAGCAGGAAAAAAAGAATGCATTAAAAACTTAACAAAAGACATGTCTGGTGCTGATAATCCCCCATTTCCTGTGAATAAATCTCACTACTGGCACAGTAACTCGGCCAGGCCAGGCATTGCCATCCTTATCAAAAACTACCAGAGAAGCACAAGAAATCCTGGGCTAGCCACCTGCAAGACAACAGGCTCTCACATCTCTTCTTGTGCAGGCATGTTTGCTTATTATATCTGCTCTTCAGTAAAGAAGACATCATCCAAGGCCAAACATCAAAGCTGACTGATTTATTTACAGGAACATCAAAATAAAAGGAAAAATATAAGGAGTCAGAAACTGAACCCGAATGAAAACTGTATAAACAATGCCAAATCCGATGTCTGAGTGCTGAGACTTTGGGGATGCTGGTTACATCCTGAAAAGCACTGAGCACTCTGCAGAACTAGTTCCTTGTGCTGTCAGCCAGCTAGTAAAACTATAATCAGACCCTTTGTTTCCATTTCTCCATCTCCTACCCGAATGCTCTCATAGGTTGCAGCAGCTCTCTCAGGGTCATTATCATGAAGTTTAAAAGCAAATCCCGTTTCCACCAGTCCTGGAGATATACACTGGAAAAAAGCAGAGCACATCCTAATAGGATTTGTAACTCCCCTCCAGTAAAAAAAAAAAAAAAAAAAAAGGAGAGAAAACTTTTTAGCACTGAAAAAGCCAAAAAAGCCCAGACTCCTTCCTATTGCCCTCCTTCCCTACCACCCACCCTTTTTCTAAGGAAAGGGTTTAAGAGAGCTGGCTTTGCCTTAATGGTTGTTGTGGCAGGTACATCCAGGGAACCGCTGATGGGTACTTCCTTCTTCATTCCTCAAATGCACAGAGAAGCAGAGAAAATGATGCAAAAGCTTGCAGTACAAATGAACTTCTGGACATATCACTTCTGAGACGCAAGCTCTGCATGACAGCAAACAGCCCAGCTGCTTGCCTTCCTCTGCCATCATGAGCCTACCCTCGCTCCCAGAGAAGCGACTGCCCACTTTGTGCACCCAAAAAGTTTATTCCCTGACACAGCTGCTGTGCTTTCTGCTTCCCAGTCTCTCTTTGCCTGGGACAGAGAGGTGGCCAGGGATAGCTGGCCACAGGACTCGAACATTCCCAATGTGCTAAGCACTATTTTTGTGTTTCCTTGCCTGTTTTCCAAAAGGAAAACCACTGCCCCATAAAGCCTGCCAGCTCTCTACCACCCACAAAAGCAGGAGAGAGACCACAGTACTCACTGTAGCTCGTATATGAGTCTTTGCTTCTCTGAGCTCTTGCCTCAGCCCCTCCGTGAGGGCTGTAACTGCGTACTTGGTGGCACTGTAAAAATGCACCACCGACTGTGGCACAACGCTGTGGCCGTTCATGCTGAGGAGAGAGCAGAAAGGAAAGTTGCTGAGAGGCGGGGAGGCAAGCGATGGAACCAACTTAGGTATCCAAGCCACCATAATGAACACAGAGAGGACGCTGCATCCCACCAGTGGCTCCTCTCAACAAGCCTGTTTTTTAGAGCTGGTCAAGAAATTTCAACCATCAACCTTGCACCATCACAAGCGGTTGGCATTATCCTTTTCTCCTTGGTTTGGTCTTTCTTGCACTTAGACCAGCAGAGGTTAAAAAAGTGGTTCGAAAAATCAACCATCACAATCCTTGGAAAACCCCTCCTTGGGCACCATCAGCTCACTGCAAGGTAAAGGCTCCACCACTCCAAGCCTCCCTGCGAGGCGGGGAGGAGGCAGCACTTGTGGCCAATCCCACACTCCCCTGCTGTGTACCTGTTAATGTTAATAATATGCCCATCATCGATGTTTCTCTCTTTCATGGACTGGTAGGCCTCTCGGGTGCAGATGCTCACAGCCATCACATTGACCTGAGGGAAGAAAACAGAAGAAAATAAGACCAGCAGCCCTGCCTGGCACCCTTTGACTTGCCACCCCAATGCCTGAAGCCACCGGTGCCGGTTACAGTCCCAGATCCACGGCAATTCCTGCAAACACCAACAGAGGGAAATGCACATATGCACACCGCACACCCCACATCACGCTGTGGTCACGAGGGGCTTGGGCAGGGGCGGCACAGACACCCAGTTTTGTGGGACAGCCTTGGCTTCTGCCAGAAATAAATGGACTTAATTGTTTTACAGAGAAGAGTGAGGGTAGAATGCAAGGTAAGGGAGAACAAACCCACTTCCCCACAGTCAGCACACTGGCCAAGTGACAAAGTTGCTTATTTTGTACAGCACTGAGCACACTGGAGTTTGGACAGCTGACAGTACACCAACAGCAGGTAATTAGGTCAGCTAGTTAACGAGGAAATCCCCAGATATGGTCTGTCAGAGAGCCAGGCGCTGAGAGGCACTGCAAACCACACGGCCAGCAAAGAGCTTCCCACACACAAATGAAGCCAAGGATCACATCGTGCCACGGAGAAGGCCAGAGTGGGCACGTAACCCCGCAGATATCAAAGTCACCGATCAGTCACGCTGTCCGCTGTCATTTTCCTCAGCCCTAACTGGATAAGGCAAGGAAGAGAGGGCACAATTTATTCAGCCCTTCATGTCAGGATCCAGAGCTTTACAGGCTCTTGCTCTTTGGAGCAGCACTGCCCAGCACACCGTGGCTCGGTTAAACTCAGTCCTATCACCTCAGCAACGTGCCACTGTTAACACGCAGATCCCTCGAGCATTTGCTGACCATAAAACACGTCAAGGTTTCCAGGAAGACAGAGGTACGGAAACTCCCCCAGCTGGAACACAACGCACCCAAAGGTGTGTGCAAGACTGAGGAGCACGCCGTCTCAGCAGCAGTGCTAATTGTTGAAGTTTATAGTGGTTTAGATTTGCAAAAGTAGCTGAAAGGCAGAAAGTGTCTGCTGAAGGCCTCTAGAAAGGTCGGAGCCATTTCAAGGCAGGACACACCAGCAGGTTCTACCTATCGGCATGACACTTTGCTAACTAAATGAGCAGGCCAGACAAGCCTAAAAACACCTCTGTGAACTAAATATCCAAGAATAACTAAATTTCTGATGAATCAGAAGTCAGATGCAACTATAAGTGGCAGGAGCAGCAGGAACAAGGCCATGTGGACTGCGAGCGAAGGATACACGAGAGGGCTGCTCATCATGGCTGTGAAACTCATACACAAGAACGGGGCAGGCTGACTAGGACTTGCTAACACAAAAGGACATGCAGCGAGGAACATTAGTTTGGAGGCCAGAAAGTAAGAGGCAGAAAGGGATGGATTTGAGAGCTATAAATGCTGAGCAGCACACAAAGGATGAGCGGGGTCAGCTGAAGGATCTTCCAGTCACTGCTTTTGTCTCTGTCATTATTTCTATTCATTACTAGAGTCCATGCTTACGAGTTTTTGTCTTGGTGGTAGATAAATAGCATGCTTATCTGATCTTGGAGTACCCAGGCAACACAGCAAGTAAAGTCATCCTCCTCACCCAAGTGCACTTTGGTTGAGCACACAGTCACTGCCGGATATCTGTCACATACCTGGAACTAGAGATAAATTCCCTGGCACCAGGTTGAAGATTTACCTTATCTGTGCACAGAAGAAGGTTAGCAGACATGTCAGCAGAAGTGGCACTGCACAACCACCTCAGCACTGGAGTGAAGCCCAGAGCAGGCAGAGCATCTGAAAGTTTTTGGATTTCACAGTAAGAAGGTGAAGTGGGAGCAACCCACTCACATCTGATACACCACCCAAGTGAGGAGCTGGTCCTTTCAGAGACAGATCTGAACAACGTTAGTATAAGAAGCCTGCATGACAAACAACATCCCTGCTTTCCTCCCTGTCCCAGGACACCCTGAACCCACCACATCTTTGGTGCAGCTGCTCTCTGGCTCCACTCCATCCCCATATGCCACTAGAGGGTAACATCAGCCTAAAGCCTGAGACTGGCTCCAGCACGGTGACTCAGGCTGAGCAATGCTTCCTTGCATGGGCAGCGTTACTACATTTTGACAACTACTAGCAAAGCAAGATAAAAATCAACAGCCATATGGGAAAGTCCAGAGCCCGTACAGTAAGACACCCTGGTAAAATAAAACAACTGTCTTGAAGGCAGCTGCATTGGGATTCCTTGCTGCCTTTTCCTGACAGCACCCACAGGATTTTTGGGTTAAATCCCATTTGACAACATGGAACAGGCACTCAGGAGCCTAAAAACATCCCTGGAAAATGAACAAGTATTAGGGTTGTATCACTTCAAGAAACAACCTAAAGGCTGCTGTTTCCATGCAATATCCACACAAGACATTTTTCAGCCTTGTTTCTATTTTAAGAACAAAAGGTTCAAAGGTCCCTTGGCAAGATGGCCAACACATCTGCGCTCTGCACAGCAAACTGCACAGGGCAGCAGAGGTCTGTGACTGCCACGTGTGTGTGCTAATGCAATAGAAACAATGAAGGCACATTTTCTAGTAATTAATGAGTTCCACTTGCCAGGTTAGGAGAACATAAAAGATCCTGTTCCTGGAAGCACTGAGCATTTCACTTCCCAGAATCAGTCTTTTCTAAGGCATCAAAATGAGCATCCCAGCTCCTAAGTACATAAAAAACGCAGGTTACAGAAAAGATATCTCTGCACAGACGATGTATAAAAGCAAGAAGAACAGAACCTCACTGGTCAATGAATAATGCCAAGAAGAATCAAACCCATTTAGCGTCTGGAGGAGCGAGGGGATGTCTGCAGCAGTCCTTTGTGCCCTGAACAGTGCAAATAGGAAGTTCAGCTTGAATTCCTGGCTGTAAAGGTCAGTAGGCAAAATGTGAAGGAGCTGTACAAATCCCAGAGCCAGGAGTCAGTGTGTACACAGCACCCAGCCCCAGCTAATCCCACACGGATCGGGGATGGCTGGAAGACTTTGCTCCAGCCTCATGTCAAACACAACCTCACAAACAAGTAAAGAGAAATGGAGGGGAAGTCGTGAACCAGAAGACGATGGCTCAGATCCTGCCTGCGATAACAGGCTCCCTCCCTGGCACACACTGAATTCGCTGGCTGGCAGTGCTGGGCTCTGCTCTGTTGTAAAGCAACGGAGGGACGATCCCCAGTGTGAGAGTCCTGCAGCCCAGGGAGATGCAGCTCACCCTTGGGAACAAATACCAGACAACAGGGAACTGGAACATTAAAAGAACAGTTGGAATAAGTGAACAATAACATTATTTTGGCTGTCAGAGATACAGCAAGGTATGTTATGGCACAGGTATACCGAGAGGGGGGCCTGAAAGGAGACAAAGCCTCAAAGCTCATAAAAAATGCATGGAAACAAAAATCGATTTACCAAAAGAAAAAAATGCCTTTAATTTAAGGCCCTAATGCCTTCTAAATCGATAGATCGATGGCTGTTTAGAAACTACTCCTGTCTTGCAGCCCAGAAGTACACTGAAACTCTCCAGCAGCACCTCTCGGACTGTGCTGCTCACTAACACCTTTCTCCAAGGGATCTTTGGAAGAATCCTTCCTGCTCCCACCGGGCTCTGCAAAGCCCAGCGGCCCGTGAAAGGTGCTGGCAACCTTCCCCCGTTCTGACCCACCGAGAGCTTCAGAGCATGGAGGAGAAATAGGCCTGATGAGTGTTTCCCTGGGGCTGGTGTGCCAGGGAAGAGCTGTCACTGCAGATCCCTCCCCAGGCCCCGCTGCCACACCGGTGCCTGCCCAGCCACAGCATGCTTGGAAAGCACGATTTCCATGCAAGGAGGGCACAGCCACAAAGCTGGGGACGCGCAGCAGAAGGAAAAACCCTGAGCTATTTCTACTGCTTACCAACAAGTTAAAAGCAAAACCCAGGCTTGTTAGGCTGCCTAGGCCGAGGTGGGTGAAGCATTTGGCTCTGGAGGGGCCCAGGACTTCACCTTCACATTAAAGGTGCAAGTGTTCTTGAGACACACGAGCCAAGAGCAAACCCACCAGCTGCTGGGAAGCTGATGAGAGGAAAAAACAATCTGCCAGTATATGAAGAAAGTTTGAGTTTCTCAGTCTGTTCTCAGTGCTACAACAGCAGTTTTGCCAAGCAAATGAGAGCAGATATAACCTATACAGATCACCTCTGGGAATAAAATATTCCCCCAGCCTGGTTTCCTAACGCTGGCCTTGTGGAACTACCACCCTGCCTCTCCTCCCACCCCATCCATCAGCCTGAAGCCGCTCCAAAGCACGCACACAGCAGCACCCACGAGGAGGCGGACCTACAGGCAACAAACCCCACATCAGGGCACTGCAAATACCAACACGAGAGTGTGTCATACAGGACAATCCGCGCTGCAAAATCATGTGCCTTAAAAGTGGTGGAAGGTGAGACAAAGGGAGCGCTCCCACCTGAGCAGCCAGGGAAGGGAGCATGAAGAGAGGGAAGGCCTTCAGCTGGCAAAAGCCACGTGTGTCCCCAGCCTGCCCACCTTACAAAAAGCAAAAGGTCAGAAGAACGAGAGAAACGAGTGCGAGGGACACACAGCATCCACAGAGGCATCCACACAAGATGCAATGACAGGCACCAGGACAAGGAGTTTACAAGGCACAGGCGACCTTCAGGGCCAGGCTTGCAGCGAGACAATGCTGGAAAGTGCCCTGCTTTACACCAGCTCAGCCTCAGCTACACTTCACTTAATTTTCTTTAAAGATTCCATGGCAACCGAGGATGGAGAGATGTCGCTGTGCAGTGACCCAGGCTGGGCAACCCACAAAAGCCTGGCTGGGCCGACAAAGCTGAGCTGAGCTTGCTTTGGCTGCAGTCACGGCAGCCAGAAGACTGGCCAAAATCCTAACAAGAACTTAATTAGGCAGGATATGGCAGCTCTTACCCTGTCAGCAGGAGTCTGAGGCCTCGATGTGCCTCTGTTTTCCTTTACACAGCCCCTGAATCTGCTGCTGGATGAACAGTCACTGGCTGCCACAGGAGCCGACAGATCCCAGCTCACTCTGCTGTCAGATGTAGTAGCCCTAAGCCTACAGCTTCAAGCAGCTTTTCAAATAGACATGTCTCTTCCTTCACAAGCTCTCACAGCTGCTGGAGGTGCTGCAAGGTTTACTCAAAGCCAAGAGTTTTATTCCTATGAGGATGGCGTTTTCATGTGCAAAAGCAGGGAGTGTAGGAGGGGAAAATCACCTTTGTGAAAGCTCCCGTTGCAGCATCTCACCAGCTACAGCTGCAGGAAGGCCAGTACACAAGGGCCATTGCAAGGGTATGGAAACTGGCCCGGGGTCCGCAGCCGTAGCTGCCCCTGCTATGTGCAGAAAAGGGCCATCAGACAATGACAAAAAATGGAGAAGTCCCAAAAAGATGCACAGGGGCACCTCAGGACAGCAACACCCAGGAAGAAGCGCTGCCAGTGAACAGCATGGCACATTTGCATAAACTCCCAGTTTAGTGTATGAAATCGCCTCGTTCGCATCCAGCTCTAACCAGATAATGGGCAGAAAATCGAGCTGTAAAGACAAAAGCATTACAGCTTATTAAGCCAAAAAGAATCTGCCCATTTTACAACCCACTACTATAACTAACAGGATTAGCTACAAAAGCCAGTTCTTGGCATTCAATTTCCTATTTTATTGAAGAAAAAAAAGTGAGGCTCATCACCCTGTAGAAAGCCACTGAACTAAAGGAAAAAGTGCTGCTGAAGGTATTGAGCGTTTTCATGCTCCAAGGTGAAGGCATGTGGCTCAGCAGTGGATGATGTCTTTCCACTTCCCAATCAGCAAACCCAGGCCATGTCAGAGCCAGATGGGAAGCAGGTCCTCAGCTCTCCACATGTGAAACAAGTAGATGGGGACAACAGTGCTGGTGGCCTGAAGAAATAAAAATCTAGCAGAGTTCCCTCTCTCCCAGTGGCACTACTCACGTCTATCATCGTCCGCCAGCCCTCCGTCTTCCCCGAGAGCAGAGGTTCTGGGCGAGCCAGCCCCGCGTTGTTGATGCAGACATCAACTCCCTGATGAAGGGTCTTGATGGCGGAGAACATCGACAGGATCTCCTCTTCGTTGGAGAGATCGCACTTGTACGGTATGAGGGTGCCCGGATAGCCGGCACTCTGGCATTCAGCTGCCAACTTCTAGGGAAGAGAAAGGAAGGAAGAAAACAGCTGTCAGCCTCCTCTCCTTGAGGAGCAGCTTATCCAGCCATTTACTTAAAAAAAACACCCCAGGGCTAACAAAACACGACAGCTTCCCAGTGAGCCCGTCTTAAGAGCAGGCACTAGGGAAGAATCATTAAGAGAAAAGAAGTATTGATATACGTGAGAGTCTGAGCCCTTCAGCCTTTAAGTTATTAAACTCGAGGATGCGCTCTGTGCTCATCCATCACCCCAGGCAATACAGGTCGAGACGAGCAGGTGCTGGCAAAATACAAATAAATACTGCAGTGGCACCAGGCTGCAAGCCTGCCCCACTGCCGCGCAGGAAAAGCACGCGGCGATCGCACGGCTGACAATTCCTCATTAGCCATTACCAACAGTTATTCCCAGCATCCAGATCTTTTATCAGACTAGACGATATAAAGCAAATGAAAGGCCAAGAGCTGCTGCTGGGTTGATGCTGCAGCAGCCACCACACCAAATCCTCCCAAGGAAGCCCTTTACCCCCTGATGCTAATGAGAAGCAGCATCTCATCTCTGATGTGTCGTGACAGTGACAGCTTCCAGCGCGAGGAGAGAGCCACGTGATGTCTGGTTTCTGTGGAGAGATGGACTCTGGCTACAAACGTCCACCAAATCACTCCAACGCCATCGCCAGCAGCGCTTTCACCAACGTGACATTTCAGAGGGTGCAATAAAGCCGCTCTCCTGCCAGAGGCAGCTTTCCCACTCCTCCCTCTCCTCCTTGCATATCAAGGACTGCAATTCACAGCCTTTATAAAAGGAGGAGCGAGGTCCAGCACAGGAGTCCCCTGGCTGGAAGCAGAGGGTGGCTGGACGATGATTGCACATGAAGGTGGCTGCCCAACATTCCAGCCCCAGCCAAGCACCTGCCCTGGAGCTCACCCAGCCTCGGCCAGAAACAAGGACACGGGGTAGCCCGGCCACCAGTGCCAGCAGCCAGGACCACCAGAAACACCACCGGGAAGCTTGCACTGGAGGGATGCTGACTGCTTTTGCTGGGCAGACACATGGAGAAATTCCCACATTTTGGAGAAGGCAGATGCTGAAACCAGCCCCACCATCTGTACCGACACGGAGAAGAGCCTGGAGAGCCATGCTGGCCTCAGACACGGCTTGCTCTACTGGAGGCAGTGACAAACCAGAGCATCGAAGGGGTCTTTCTCCCTGGGGATGCTAGCAACCCCGTGCTCCCCTGTCCCTTTCACTTAGCAGAGCTGGTCTTGCAGTGGCTGCTGCAAGGGCAGACTTGCCCTGCAAAACACCCAGCATCAGTGACATTTGCAGAGTTTGTCAGCCAGCCTGATGTCCAAATTCTGAAATAAACATCAGACAAAAGGAAAAAAAAACATGGAACATAAGGGAAAGCGGAAAAAGAAGAAAAAAAAGTCAGAGATATCATGCTGCTCCCCTAGCACAGGCTGGCAGGAGAGCTCATGGGGCTGCATCAGTTCACCAACACAATGGAACCTGATGAGTGCCAAACCAAAGCACGGGCTCATGCCAGCCTGCAGATCAGATGCCAGCATGCCCAGGAAACCTGCAGGTTCTGATCCCTAAGGTTTTGTTAGAATCGGCACTCTGCTCCCCAGCACGACACGACAGCTGTGTGTCCCAGGTAACAGGGAGGGCTGGCAACGCCATTAGATGACACAAAGTCCAAAAAGGAGTAAAGAAATCCACCTGAGGATGTGAATTGGCTCCCAACTCCAAATCATAAGAAGTGCTCATTACTAGTGACTTGTTTCGTGACCAACTTCCTCTTAGCCGAGTTTTACACAGGGCAGAGCTGAGCATCCTCACTGAGAGAGGGACAGACAAGCTAGAACCTCCAAACCCCGCTCTGCACCCCAAGCATATTCAGTTTAAATACTCTGGGGCAAGTGGCTCTATTCAGTAAATGATTTTCAACTTAAGACCACCGCAGAGGTTGGCCAAGTCCCTGAACAGCAAGTTTAAACTTTTCTGATTTGCCTTTCACAGCAATCCACAGCTTTTACAGACCACAAATCAACACCAGTCCAGGTCTTGGGGTCTGGTCCGGAAGCCGCTCTCCTTTCCAGGTACCACTTCAGTGAAGGCATTGCCGTAACACAAGAATTATTATTATTGCTCTCACAGCACCAAGTGAGAAGGGGACGGACGTGCTGAGTTCAGCCTGGAGATCAATAGAGCCCCAACAGCATCGTGCTCTCTGGAGAGCTCTGCTTGGGCTGAGCTAGACAGTATTTCTGCCCGGTGGAGAACAAAGGTGCCCCTGGGACTGACTCATACCTCCCTGGACCCTCCCAGGTGGTTTCACTTTGCTGTACAGGCAGTCTTGTTGATTATGTGCTGATAATAGAAAAATATATATTTTTTAAAGAAATTTGGAAAATTAAAAGCAGTACGAGGGGCTGCTGGAAGGTGCTAAACCACTCCAGGGACAGAGGCTTGTTCTTGCAAAGATACAGGAAAGAAAAATGGGTAAGGGGTCATGTTCTTCACAACGTGGCACCAAGGTGACAGCTTCAGAGTTCTCTCCATCCCACTGCCCAAGCTCGAGCACTCCACTAAGGGATCCATCCCACTCAGTATTTGCTTGTAAAGTACCACGGCTCATGTCTGGCACGTTTTCTCCCTAGTTCACCACGTCATGGCCAGGAATATGGTCTTAATTTGCTCTTGAAAGAGAGCTGGTGTCCTGGCACCTCCTGCAACTGCCAGGCTGCGTTTAGTTCGCTTGATTGAAAGCTGGGCTGAGTTATCTTTCCAGCGGTGCCTCCAGTTTTTGCTGCTGGTGTCTGAGTTCATGGCAGGTAAATTGCTGTGCTGTTTTTCAAAGTTAGTGTACTCACACACAGAAAGAAAAAGCAGAGCACCCATTGCATCTCGAGGCTAAGCATCACCGTGCATCCTGGAGCTCCAGGGAGGAAAGTTTACAGCTCATGGAAGGAACCTGTCCAGCCGAACGCAGCCTTGCTGAACTCAAATCCAGCACCACCAATGTTTTTAAAAGATGAGAAATAGAAGCACAAGGGATTGGGATGAATGTCCCAAAAGAGAACTCATGCCAGGAGAGCTGGCTGGAAAGAAGGTCCCATCAGTGTGGATGGGAAGGACAGACTAGCTCATCTACAGCCCAGAGGGAAACGCCATGTTGAATATCTCCATTCCCATGTTCAGCTGTCACTTTTCGCTATCCGGTGAAACCTTTCACTGTTCAGTACAGCTCCTTGATGGAGGCAGACAGGGTCTAAACCCCACGGGCTGCAGCACAGCAACCCAGATGAAGGAACAAGGGGTGCTCTGGGCAGCAGTGACTGTCGTGGTGGAGCTGCCAGCCTGCCTTCCCAGTCCATCTCCTCAGCTTATGTCTTAGACACACCAAGAGAAAGCTCCTTCTCACTCAGAGAAAGGCTTCTCTGCCACAGCTCACCAGAGAAATCAAATACCTCTCAAGATCCTTCTTCTGTCTCGTGTCTCGCCGCCTCAAGCAAGACTCAACATGGATCCTTTCATCTCTCAGGCTACACTTGTGTTAACAAATTCTCTTTGAAAATGCAGTGCTGAGCACCGCTGACATCCAGGCGGAGCTGAACGTGCTTCAACCGTCTACAGATAAAGAATCATCACAGGTGCTTCAAAGAAACATCAACTGCGGGCAAGTTTGCAAGAGACTTCTGTAAAGCAACTCTCTGAGTTAGGGAGCTTGCAGTATTTTTTCAGAGCATCCATTAGGTCACTCAGTTATTGCTCATTCCACTTTACACACGCCACGTGCATAAGGAGAAAAAAAAAAAAAAGAAAAAATGGTTTTCAAGATTTCATAAGCAACTTGAGTGACCACGGAACGCAACACCAATACAGACGAGGGCCAATGCACCTCCAGCAGCTGGATATGAAGATCTGAAACAGGCCATGAGCATCTCTGTACCACACCATTATGGTATGATGCTCAGAAATGGACAGCCAGGTGCTACAGCTACTGGTGCAAACTGGAATAATGCAACATAAAAGAGAAATAGATACCCTGTGTGTTAAAATGTTTAACCTAGAGCCATCTACTGCCATGGGTACAAGCCCTCGCCCCTGCAATTCAGCTACACTGCCCAGCATGAGCACAGTACGCAGCAAGTTCTGCAACACCCACGAAAGAGCAGCTTTCCACAAAGGGCATCTGAACTACTTGTGGGATGTAACGAGCCAATACAGCAGCACATACTACACTGCAGCGGCGATCCGCCTCTTGCTTACACACCACTTTTTCCATTGACATCACAGTGATTTACCTCAGCTTCCAGCAGCGCTGGATGAACAAATGAGCAAATAAAAAGCCACACCTAGCACCTACTTACGTAAGTAAGACAAAGAATACCTGGTCATGCTGCTTTCTATGTACTATATAGTCGTCTGCTTTTAAAGATCTAAAAGGATGCTGTAGCATTTACGGGATGTTTTCCACACCGTAAGAATATGTCTGTTCTCCCATGAAGGGGTTAATGCTCTTTGTGCATATGACACTTGGAAAGGGCACGGTGCCATGCATTTAGATTTAGTCTTGGTAAAATGGTTTTACAAAAGTAATTAATATAAACATTTAAAGGGACTCTTAAGGGGAGGAAAAAAAGGAAAAGAGTCACGTAGGGCTTTATTTGGCAAACCATCCTATTAACTTCAGACACATTTAGTTCAGAGAGGTTAAAGCCAGAAGAAACTATTAGGTAATTTTTAATCTAACCTGCCACAGGTACTGGTATCCTACTGATTTAGCTTATGTTTAAATACACAGCTGTACCTAGAAACCAACTGGAAAGAAACCAAAGTCACCCCAATTACTTTTGCTATCAAAAGGAAACAAAGGAGAAAAATCCCAACGAACATCACAGTTGTGAAAGAAAACTGGGGGCTTACAAATCCTTTCATTTTCCTGACTGACAAGTTTGAAGCTTCTTTTAATTAAGATTTAATACCAGCGCAACAGCATAATAGAGGAAGAGATATATAGTGAACAAGGCACTAGACTGGGGTTTATGTCCACAGTGTGCTCTGTAACCATAGGCAAGACCCAGAGCTGTTTCCCCACCTGTAAAATGCAGATAATCACATCAAGCTCCTTCCTAGAGCTGCCGGGTACCTGGGGCTTTTTGCCCACAGATGATCCAAGGAGGAGTATTACTTCACATTTCTTCCAGTTCCTTTTGCCTGGCTCCAGGTGCCCAGACAGGGCCTCCAATGGAGTCTAAAAGGAGTTTTCAAATTAATAAAACAGTGAAGTGATTCTCCTTCCCTCTCGTGAGCTTGGAATTGATGCTTTTTGCTGTCAATCACTGCTCCTCAGCTCAGATCCGTGTCTGTTCCAGGACAGAAGGCAGAATGGTGGGCATGGGAAAGCTTGGAAAATAAGGTTTAAATGGAAAAGCAAATGTGCAGTACTCAGCTGGGGGCACCAATACCAAAACCTAGCACAGAAGAAGGATTAGCACCAGTTTCAGATCATTTACCTGAAGTGCATCTCAAGTACAGGCTGCGTGATCAGGGAGACTGAATTTTTAACGCTGCTCCAAAAAGCACAGGCAAAGGAAGAAAGAACAAATCAAAACATGGACAAAATTCAAGTCCCTATGCATATTTTTTTTTACCCTGCATCATCCTAAATGTACTGATTTTACAGTCCTTGCAAAGATTCACAGGTGGCACACAAAATCCACACTCGTATCCACACTAAATAACCCAGAAAAATCCTCTCTCATTTTGTGGAAGAGATTGGAGTAAAACCCTGGGGAACCTCTTGGACCTATTTGCTGTTTATCAGCTTCCAGCAGTGAGAAGCAAACTGTGGAGAAGCATGTAAAGGGGTAGGAGTCCCAGCCGGGTAGTCGTGACCATGGACATCATCTGGGCTGCAGGGCACGGCACAGCAGCCCTCCTGCCAGCCTCCTCGCATCTTTAGTGCTGCCACAATTTATGATACCCACCAAAGACAGCACAAAATTCTATTTTGGTATATCCCCAGCATCAGATGTCCAGGACATCTGGATGCTACTCAGGCTCCGGACACTGAGCATCAACACGGTACTTGCCCTTCTCCCAAGAAACCCATTCCACAGGCTCCGTAGGGACCAAGCAGCATCTCCTGCCCGAGGGTGCACCATGGCCCAAGCGAGCCACTCAGCCGGCTTCACCCCAGGCATGGAAGGCAGACTCCCCGCTGAAACGGGG
>NW_010252878.1:20579-23543 GCF_000690775.1 Eurypyga helias
ATGTCTTCCAGTACTGGTAATTGTCCTCGCAGTCTGCTCCAGACTCACACTGCTCTTCTCTGAGTCCTCGCTGCTGCCTGCACTTCTTCAGTAGTTAAACATCCAAGATTATTTTTTTCCCTAGTTCAGTTAAATTTCCAGCAAAGCCACATCACCCCATCTACGCTGTCCTGGATGTCCCTGCTACCTTAAGGCATTCAAACAGTTGCTCCTCACATCAAGGCTGAAGACAGGTGGGTGTTTGTCCGGCTTGCTCAGATCACGTTACTATGGGCTGGCATGAGAGATGAGGAAAAAATGCTGCTCCTACGATGACAGCTCATTAGGGCAATATCTCTTGCTTATTCTGAGGTATGACTATCCTAAAACAAGCATCACAGGTGCCTGCCTGCTCCTCAGCTCCAACATTACGGTTGGACTGGATGATCTCTAAGGTCTTTTCCAACCCAGTGATTCTATGCACGAAGCAGGCTCCCACGCAGCTCATCGCGTAGACGCCTTCCTTCCCCTCAGAACCCCGGTGCTCTTACTAAGGCTGCCGGAGCCACGCTGCAGCTGCCCGCGCCCCTCCACCAGCCCTCGGCTGCCTTCGCAGCAGGGTTCAAAGACCATGTAGCTCCAGGATGCCCAAGTGCCTCCACACAGCATGCCCCACGGTCCACATGTCCTCGCCCTTTCCAGCGCAGATTTCCAAGGCAACCTGCAAACACACCTCTCGGAGGGCAGAGCCGAGATCGAGCTTCCGGGCGACACCCTCAGATCACGGCACACGCCTTCTGTGTCAGCCCCACCGCAGGCGAGCACACCTCCGCTACGCTCGGGGAGTTGAAAAAAATTTGTTTATTTTAATTAAATTAAACTCTACCTAATCTTGCAGCAGTGCAGGTCTGAGACGCCCAGCGATACCCTGAAGATGTAGGGTGTGAGCAGAGGTCCATGGAAACCATCAGCACAGTGTATCGCCATACCCTGCAGGCGAGACTCAGGAGCACTCCTGAGGACAGCCAGAACCCAGTCCCAGCTCCATCACAGTCTCACCAGGGCAGCTTTCCCTCTTCTCTGCCCCAGCACCCCCACCTGCAAGACAAAATAGCAGCAGATAACCCACCAGTGAGCTCTGAGCTCGGGAGCACTGGAAAACCTGAGCATCGGTTGCGGCCGCCGGAGTTGGGCCAAGCCCTACACTTCACTGTGACACAGCACGGCCGTCCACAAAGCACCCGCCGCCGGAAGAGCTGCACCAGGACAGCCGGGCCTCAGACCACAGGATCAGCCTTTTCTCCTCTCAACACCCCACAGCGCAGCCCTGGCTTGTCTCCAAAGCTGGCAGAGCTGGGTGTTTGCCACACTCCCCCGGTGCCATCCACGCAGCAGCAAGGGCCAGAGGTCCCCACACATCCACCTCTGCCTCATCGGCTCCTGTCCTGCGCCTGTGTAATCCTCAGCGAATCCTCTTCTGAAAAGACAGATTAACACACGCTTGCAGGGGGGCCAGCCTTCTCCCACTGGCTCCCAGGACTCCCCAGAACCAAAATTCAGACAACAGGTCCTGAATTTTAAGACACCCCCAGATTTAAGCCCCAGGAACAAGTGCAACGAAGGCTCTCACGTGCTCAGCCGTGGTCGGAGAGAGCGGCAGGGATTACCACTTCCATCGCAGCTGCGGGTGCCACGATTAAACATCTGTGCCAACGCCAACATCACCGGACACGCTCACATCTAGTTGATGCTAATCCGCGGTTAAGCTGAGCAGAGCTGCAGCTGATCTGCATGAGCCTAACAGGGAGAAAAGTCCCGCTGAAGGAGCAAGACCACAGGCCCCTCTGCTCCCACAGCACCCCGGTCCCATTTTACCCTACAGAACCAGGGTGGGTACCCACCCGGGACCAAACAACGCAAAATAATGATATTGTCAGCCAGAAATTACCATTAATACTTCCCGCATGGATGCTGGATGCTTCCCACAGGGAGAGAGGGTTAAAGCTCGACTTTGGCACAGCCAGTACTTTCTGCAGAGCTTTAACTATTAACAAGCCTCAGGAAAACCACCGTCGTATTTACCCACCGACACTGTGCCCAGACCTCCCTGCCCCAAAACAGAGATCAGAAAGCATGCTCCATGTCGGAATACTGCCTTGCACAGCCCTCTCACCTCCCCAGGGCAGCAGCTGCCAGGTTTTACATGGGGAAACTGAGGCACAGTACAGCTACCTGCTGTTACACAGCAAGGCAGAGGCACATCAAGCATCCCACCATGTCTCCAAAACCCTAGGAAAGACTCAGCTATTATTTTTAGGGCTGCGAGCGCAACGCACCCTGGTATTGCTGCTCTATTGCGAAGCCAAAGGGAATAGGAAATAAGGGGGCTGCTGCCCTAAGACATTTTTAAAGCATGTTTTGGGGGAAGGGGAATGAATCCAGCCTGGTTTAAAAGCAACCCTTCCCCCATGCACCTCCTGAGCTCCAAGGCTGAGGAAAAACCGTGGGGACAGTAAAGCATTTGTGCTACTCAGGACAGCAATTAAGGGCTCTCTTTTGTATTTAATCAGGAAAGGATCTGGTCAGAGACAAATGGCAATACAAGCACCTCAGAGGCCTTGAGTACCCACCATCCCTGAGGCAAGGCCTTTGCCAAACACAAAGCAAGCCCTTCCAGAGGCCAAGGAGATACTGAAGGTCAGACTTTTACACTGGACCATGCCTTGGGATTATCCTGCCTGAAGCTGCACCTCCTGCCTTAAAAAAAACTAATCAGCAGTGCAGCCTGCATGCCGTGAGAGTGACAGGTCCAGGGCAAGAGATGGGGAGCCATGAAGTCCACAGTGAGTGCTGGGGGACAGCGGCTCATCCACCTTTGGCCCGGGGAGGGCAGGAGTTGCAGAGCCGGCAGATGGGAGCCAGGCACCAAAATTCACGCCTCTCGTTCAGCCACGAGCACGTTGCTTTAAATCATAGAATCATAGA
>NW_010252879.1:0-5173 GCF_000690775.1 Eurypyga helias
CTCCTGCCGGGGCGTCGGGCCGGCGCTCGGCCACGCTGAGCCCTCGAGGGATGCTGATGCCCCCCCGGGCACGCTGATGCTCCCCTGGGCTGCCAAAGCCTTTCCAGCCGGAGGGAAGCCAGTGACCCGCTCCGCACCTCTCCCGGAGCCCGGGGGGAAGCCCGCTTCACTCGCTCCCCTCCCGGGGTGCGGGCAGGGAGACCGAAAGTTGCTCCAAAGTTGCCAGGCTGGCAGGTTTGCCTCCATGAGAGGAAGGCTTTTCTGGAGGAATCGGGGATTATTTTCCAAGTGCCAGGTCTACCCCTTTGCCGTCAGTCGCCCAGCTGCTGTAATTCAGCGGAATCCCAGTTCAGGTGACAGAACTGCAGTCATCTAAACTGCCCAGAGACCTAGCCTATCCCTCTGCATCAACCCTCTTCAAGCCAAACACATCCAGAAAAATATTTTAATAGGGCGTAAACGCGTTATGATTTGGGGCATGGAAAGGGATAACATGCAGAGCAACTGGAGGGGAAACAAAAAGTATTTTTCAGAGAATTTACTAGTTATCAATTTCCTCTCCCTCCCCATGAGAAAATGTTCAGAGAGCAGCGTTTTTCATGACGAATGAACGCGCATCCTCACGCTTGCACATCTCGTGTTGGAGCTGTTAGAATTTCTTTAGTGTGGTGCACATTTAGCCAATCCAGGTTTCACATTTATGAGATGCGTTAATTTTTTGCTTACCTGCTGAAAAGGAATAGCTCTGTTAGCAGTATCTTTTTTTAAGCCGCGGCCCATTAATTTTGCTTCTTCTGCCCAAATCTGTGGTTTTGCAGCTGTACCTGATGAAACAGAATTTCAGTTCAGAATCAGATATCCACCAGATATTAAAGTACTAGAGATACCCAAAGAGAGAGGATGTAAAATTATTTGGAACAACAACAACAATAAAAGTCTTACAAGAGACTCCAAAATAATAATATGGGGTGTGATTCAGAGCCGGGTGAAACACTGGGGTAGGGGTGGGGTGTGTTTCACTTCCGTTATAGTATGGCAGTATTTTGCTGGGGTGTGTGCAGCCTTCGTTTCGGTTTCCCGTTTCCTGCCTGGATTCCCAGCCCAATCGCAGAGTTGGGAAAAAGAAACTCGTTGAATCAAAGTACTTCTCTGAGGTGGTGCGAAGTAAGTAGGTTTCTGCTGGGTGCCTGGTATGGAAGCGTAAAAGGAAAAGACGATCTCCTAGCACGGATGCCAATTGCAAATTCCCACGTTCAGTGGAAGTTACAACCTTCTGAAGTGGCAGGAACCTTTTCCCAGGGAAAAGAAAAATCTTGTATCAAAGAGTTTAGACCATGAAGATCTGAGCTGGTAAAGGGATCCTCAGTGTATGTACTCCCACCTTACGCATTGATTTACTGTCCACATAATGAAGGGATACCTAAAATCTTAAGTGTGATTATTTATTTACAGCAGTGTTTCTGCTACCAAATCATAGCAGGTAAAGCACTTCAAACAATTCTTTCTGCACTTTACCAAGGTTCTGCTGTACTCAAGCTGCTTTCATGTACTACTGAAAAGTAGCTCTTCCTGGTGTTCCAAACAGGTATCCATAGTTTCTAACAGCGCTGCAGACAAGTTAGGACAGAAAACAGTTTCCATAAAAAGGTGAAAATGCAACTGGGATTTTAGGTGTTGTTAACAGCAAACGTGCACTTTGATGAGAGAACACTGCTCCTTCACAGTTGTTTTCTGCAGTTGCTTGAAACAGATACCCACATCCCCACGCTTCTGAGTGTGTACATTTCCAGCTAGCAGCGGTCAGTCAGACAAGGGACTCTCCTGAAAGGGTCACCAACCGACTTTCACTGATGGCAACGTATTACTTTTATATGTTAACCATAGCCTAGCTAAACGAGATGTCAAATCCATCAGGCCCGATGCTTACTTGGACCTGGTACCACAGCTAACGAATGGCACAGCCAGGGGTGTGCATTATCCCGCTAGTGTGCACCTCCCCTTCACCACTTACTTACAGGATCACCTCTGTTTCATGGTAATCTACCCCTAATAATCGGATGTAATAAGGTGGGAGAGTACTCTGTGTTGTTTCAGATCCTTGGGAGAGTTCAGGAGAATGGTGACATGGACAGGTTCCAGGTACACAGAAGGGCTCCTGAGCCCTTAAGTACTCAGGGTTGTGAGTTCCTCAGCAGTCTGAGCCTCTGCTGACCTCAGGTGAACATGTTGGCTAGGCGCAGTGCCGTGTGCTTGGTTATTACTGCCGACGTCTCCCTGGACGAACGCGCTCCATCCCATCGACAGCGCCCCATTTGGGTCACCTGTTGTTAAAGTCGAATGGCTCATGATAGTCTGTAATGCAATATAGATAATAACAGAGCGCATGTGAAAATATTTGGGAAAACATTAAGAGCCTGTAATTTGCTCTCCGGCCCTCAGATGCATAGGCCTGTTGCAAGATAATTTCCCTAAATCACCAAGTCGTCTGCAGGAAGAGGTCTCCACCGTAGTAAGTTTGGACATGAAGAATGTCAGAAGTTGCTTGATGGGAAGGAATACGGAATACTTTACTATCTGGGTGGTGCACGCAGGCTGCACGCATTGTCTGGGGTTCATTTGTTTTTCATTTGAGAGCATCCAAGGACACCATTTAATTACAGTGAGGTTGTTGGTGCCTTCCTGACAACATGGTGATGTGGTCACCATGGTTGGTCTCCAGATGTTCTGGAATTCAGACACTTGGGCTAGCTTACTGAGGCGGGCAGAGCATTAGTTCCCTACTGATTTCGGTGTGAAGAGTAAAACACTCAACAATGGGAATGTCAGCTTTGTACGCCAGCCAAAAACCTGAGCCAATAATGACTGTACTGGCATCAGGGTAGCTCAATGTTTCTAGTCTCCCACAGTAGGAGAGCAGCCTATTTCTGCAGGAGAAAATTAGACCCTGTTTATTTGTTTCCTCGCCAGCCTTCCCTAGGTATTTATATACATTGTCCTGCTTATGGGCCCCATTTGGTCTCCAGGCTAACAGTATTTTGTAAGTTCACATGGGGCAAAATGTTTGTCACAGAACAGGGTTGATTTTTGCTGAGCTGATCTTCTTTTGGAGACAAATTGAGCAAGTGGTTGAAGGTGTATGTCATCCCAGCTACTAACTGCTGCCCCCAGCGTGTCACAGGTTTGCTGTGGCCTTGGTGTCAGCACCTCAATCCGTCTCTCTTTTTCCTCCTTCGGCAGTGTCTCTGTCTTCTGGGATGTGGTACTTCCATGACCAGAGAAGTGCTTTCTGGAGATACCACAGGGGACCCCAATGGGACTGTTGGTAATGACAAAGGAAAACTGCTGGAAGAAACACATTGTTTTTTTAAATGTGGACAAATCCATAAAATAGAGGCACGTACCTCAGTTATCTAGTGAATCCTAGACAAGGTCTTGCGAACAAAAGAGAAGGGTAATAAGGGAAGCTTATTTCTCATCCTCAAAACGGGCTGGCACTCCCGTGGTTTATTTGTTGCACCTCTCTGCGAGACATGAGGTCACCGCAAAAGAAATGAACAGGTACCAGTTTGTGAAGCACGGCAATTTCTGGGTTTGTGTCTGCTTATTGCCTTCCTTTATGACTTCTTTCTTCTAAATGAGCAAATGAGCGTGCATGCTCATTAAACAGAAATATTTGCACGCATCATCCTCCAGACAGCCCTAACTACAGCTCACTCTCCAGGCGCTTTGTAGCCTGAAAGAGCTCTTCATCACATTGCCACTGCTCTGTCTACATATTTATCCTTACACAGACTGGGTTCTTCCTCTTCACCCCATGGATTAGGCCACAATCTAGATGCCCAAATCAAGGGAAATGGCCCTGCACTTCAAATCAATAGTCTGCTTTTCCCAACCAAGTGGGTTGCCCTTCCACCCCTTTCTCCCTTTCCTGTTCCCTCCCCTTTCCTTGTGCTGGCCCTTTCCCCAAGCCAAGTGAGCTTGATGAGCGGATGAAAAATTAGCTCAACAGTGACAGTGAGTAGTTTCTGCTTGTTTTGTGATCAGAGGAGGCTGATGAGGCAGCCTGTGGTTGGGGCCACTGAGCTTCAGTTCCCTGGAGCTTCAGCTGGGCAGCACTGGCTGCTGGTGCCAGTGAGGTGCACGTGCCTTTGCTTCCCCTCGACGGGTGTCCCAACTCTGCCCCTTCTTCAAATGTCTCACCTCAGCTGGAGGACTGTTTTTTTCACCAGGAACAAGTGTTATCGCTGTATTATTCCTGCCTGGTATGTGTCCGAATCACAGTGCACTGAAAATAAGACGGGCAAGTCAAGCAGCTTGAGACATCTTTATCATGGAAAAGCCTGCCTGGGATGATTAGAATTTGACCTGTGTAACAGGCAACTGGAAAGAAGGTCTAAGAAACCACGAGGCAACCTGAGCTGTAGATACAGCCACTGAACTGTAACTACAGCCACCGAGCTGCAGCAAACTCTTCCCTGATGCACAGATGCAGATGGAAACAGGGACTCAGGAGGAAGACCCCACCTAGCTCTTCTGTAGGAAGTTAGTTTAGCCTTCGTTGCTCAACTGGGAATCAATCGGCTTTCTTCAGTGAGGAATCTGGGTTTGCGAACAGCCAGCAACCAGCGCCGTATGGAGGGAACAGCCCTGCTCTGTCCATGCCACCAGCCTCCTCGATTCTCTCCTTGCTAGTACTTCCTGCTCACCAAAATCATCCAAATCCTCCGGTATTATGTACCTATCTAGATAGATTGGTAGGTTCTACCGCATGAGGGAATCAGTGCTCTAGTTCTTCTAGACACTCTGTTATATGAAATAAAAAACTTTTCTCCTGCTTTTCAGGAGGAGGCTTAGTGTGGATGTACTCACCAAATGACATGGAAATACAGGATTGGGGACTCAGTCAGAAAGCAAGCAATGGTGATTCAGTGATCACAATCCAAGAAGCTTTGGTAAGTGCACAAAATGTGAGTTTTGCATAGTCTTCTTTTTTCTAACTTCAACATTGTAAGGTCTAATCAGACTCTGTCAACACATGAGAACCCAAGTCTATCCTACTATTCTGTCATGTTCCTGGACTTTAATAGGGCACTATGAGTGGATATGTAGAGGTCTATATGACTAGAAGAAGACACACAATTATGGCCTATAAAAAGTTATATTAGGTTTTCAC
>NW_010252879.1:5619-14255 GCF_000690775.1 Eurypyga helias
GGTCTCCCCTCAGCCTTCTCTTCTGCAGACTAAACAATCCCGTATTCCTCAGCTGCTCCTCACAGAACTTGTGCTCCAGACCCTTCCCCAGCTCCATTGCCCTTCTCTGGACACGCTCCAGCACCTCAATATCCTTCTTGCAGTGAGGGGCCCAGAAATCAACACAGGATTCAAGGTGCAGCCTCACCAGTGCTGAGTACAGGGGAAAAATCACTGTCCTAGTCCTGCTGGCCACACTGTTCCTGATGCCAGCCAAGAAACTGTTGGCCTCCTTGGCCACCTGGGCACACTGCTGGCTCCTACTCAGGCAGGTGTCAACCAACATCCTCAGGTCCTTTTCTGCCAGGCAGCTTTCCATCAACTTGTCCCCAAGCCTGTAGTGTTGCAGGGGGTTGTTGTGACCCAAGTGCAGGACCTGGCACTTGGCCTTGTTGAACCTCCTACAGCTGGCCTCAGACCATCGATCCAGCCTGTCCATGAAAGGGATGGAGTAAGTTACTGGTAGTACAAAAGAATTTGCTTTAGTTCTTACAAACTCATCAAGATTCTTGTTCATGATAAACAGATCCATACATCTGGGAGAATTCCTATGGGCTGCAGCAGCCCACGAATGGGAATCTGAGTGCAGGTTTGGCAGAATCAGATGGCACAATCCTAGTGACTAATAATGACAAAATGAATGCAACTTGTGACCTTTAAATGTGAAGTTATTTTCACAATGCAGGTTTGTGACAGTTGGAAGGACTTTATTTTTATTGGCAAGGTCAATATGTGAATTGTTAAAAAAAGTGACATATAGGGAAGAACAGATCTGTGTTTTCAGTTGAGCCTGGTCACTATTGACATTCATGCATATCAAGCACCTTCTGCATTTTATACCCTAATTTTAAGTCATTAGTCTAGGCTGTAAGCCATAGCTATTCCCTATGAAGAAATTCACCTGGCACCAAGTTTGTCAGCATTGTTCCTGGTCAGGAAGAAAAGGCCATGGAAGAGTCTCACAGACAACTTTGCCTCAGGGCAAAATCACATCCAGCCAAGAGTTACACTTTGTCCTGCCTCTAGCCTTGCTACTACACTTTTATGTCACCTCTTGACTGCGTGAGCCATTGTGATCTGATTTTTTTCCTTCCTCTTTGAACTCCTCCCCACCCATACAGGCAGTATGCAGGGAGAAATGGGACTTCTCCGGGCGCTTGTTAAAGGTCAAGAGAATTTGATTGAATTTGGCAGTAGAGAACAACTGTCCTCTTTTTATCCCCTTAAGGAAAGATAATATTGTGACCTTCAAAGCGTAAACTGATCACTGTGAAATTAAATTTATCATAATGATTTCTCCTAAAAGCACGGAACCCCTTCATGAGCTCTTGCTTTATCTGCCTACATCTAGCCCTGGGGCGAGGGATGCACCAGGGATAATAAAGAGTGGATAACAGGACTTATTTAGAAAAGAAGTATTAATGTAATTAGGATTTTAAAGACAGACATGATTTACTTAGATGTGTGAAGATGGGACTTGGAGATTAAGTGAAGAAAGGATGATCAAAGCGGAATTTAGGATAGGCAAATATAATTGATACCAGCACATTTTTGAAGCAGAATACTGGAAATTTTTGCTTAAGTTTGTAATCTTTAAATTAGAAGTTTACTGTACAAAATTTTCTAGTCCTCTTCTAGTCCCAGTTTGGAACTAGAAAAAAGGATGCTGTGATGGTCTTGTTAGCAATAGATACTTCTGTAACAGAAAACCTTTCTGTCCCAGAATACGAGAGGACTTCACTTCCTAGCTGCTAACCTGCATAAACATACAGAAAACACAGAGTATTTCAGATTTGGATTGATAGCTAGTTAGTTGGACTTTCACTGTATTAGACACTCTATCTTGGTACTAAAGCCTACTGAAACAACCCTAAGTTTTATTAAGATCATTTCAAACACAGCATAAAGGCAACATCATTACCTCTGAAACATTGCCACACTGTAATATCCTGTAGAGAGTTTACATAAAGAGTCTGCATTCAGAATTTCCTTTTTTTCTGTGCCTTTAACCATATATTTATGACTAATTTAAAGTGTACCACTCCCCAGTGCATCCCTTTACATCACAGTTGTTTCTGGAAATTCATTTCTGTGTCATGTTTTCAAGTCCATTTTCAATTTCACTATTTAGAAATCTGCTTTTGATTGATCTTATGAGACTGTTCTGTTTCACTTTTGTCCTTTCTTTTTTAATAACCAAGTTTTTCATCATTACTCACCTTGGGTACTCCTCCAGAAGTCTTACTGGGATCAATGGAACTATTCATAGCCAAGGTATAAATAAGCATGATGGGATTTGACCTTCAACCATCTCAAAAAATATGCTCCCATCTAATTATATAGACGTAATCCTGTTCTATATTCAAGAGCAAAAAATACTTTAAAATCGCCTCTGACAATCAGTGTCTACTGTTCTCAGCTGAAACAGAAACTTTTTTCTACTGCTAGAATACAATTATCCTCTATAGAATCATAGAATGAATCATAGAACGGTTTGGGTTGGAAGGGACCTTAAAGACCCAGCCAGTTCCAACCCCCCTGCCATGGGCAGGGACACCTTCCATTAGACCAGGTTGCTCAAAGCCTCATCCAGCCTGGCCTTGAACACTTCCAGGGATGGGGCATCCACAGCTTCTCTGGGCAACCTGTTCCAGTGCCTCACCACCCTCTCCGTGAAGAATTTCTTCCTGATACCTGATCTAAACCTCCCCACTTTCAATTTAATCCCTTACCCCTTGTCCTGTCACTACAGGCCCTTGTAAAAAGTCCCCCCCAGCTTCCTTGTAGCCCCTTCAGGTACTGGAAGGTGCTATAAGGTCTCCCCAGAGCCTTCTCTTCTCCAGGCTGAACAAGCCCAACTCTCTCAGCCTTTCATCATAGGATGTGTCTATGTAGCTCTGTTATGGGAAAATTTGATGCAAATCATGTTTGCTGAAGCAGTATGGGTTTTGGCATTTTGTTTCTGAGTTGCTGTGAATTGCATACTATAGTTCGACATCTTTCCAGACTGTAGATGCTGCTGTGTTTCTTGGGAGCCTGGGAAGTTACCTAGAAATGAAACCTGTTGCTGAAGATTCCTTTCATAAAAGCAAGCTGCTGAACTAATTGCTTTAGTACCTCCTGGTCTGGCTTCAGCTCTGAAAATGTTACTTCAAAATTTGCTTTCTTGCTTTTTTCTGTTTGAAATGCCAAGTGGGAGGTAAATATACCTGCAGATTGCCTTTCTTTGGCTATTCAGTTATCAGTAATAATTAGTATCGTCATGATGTTTTCATCTTCAGAGCATTGCAGAAACGTAATGCTATGTTCTGTGCTGATTTACACATATGCCAACCTCACCGAAACATTGCTTAAATTGCTTATGGAAGGAAATCAGTTCCACATTTCACCTGAGACACCACTGATCGATTCCAGAAGCTTCGAGTATAAGGTATCCCAACCCTCCTTCACACATGGGGCAAGAAACTCTTAAATCACAGAGAAAACTTAGAACCATAAAGGATGGAAGAAGGAAAATGTTCAAGGAAAAAGTTTCTCTCTATAATGAGACAGGTTTTTTTCCTAGAATGTGAATTTTATGTATCTTTTTAGCACACTGAGAAACCAGCTTCTCTGGGATAGAGGAAGCTGCTGAAATTATTAATGCTTGTTGATATTTAATCTAAATCTCTAATTTAAACAGAAGTGCTGGGTGAAACTCATTCCACATTTAATATGATATAATCTAATTGACTTCAAACACCTGCTTATGTCAAAGCTGGTCTGTTTAAGGAGTAAAAATAACAGAGCAAAGAGCACTTTTAGAACATATTGGAGATGTTAACATAAGATATTATTATTGGAGTGAGCTTGTTCCTATTTAATCCAAATAAAGAAGCTTGTAATTCTCTAAAGCTCAGATGAGATTATTATAAAATAACACAGCAAGATTGCTGTTCTTGAGTCAGAAAAAGGAGAAAGGAGAAAATTAATTTACTATAGATAAATGAAACTGAATGGAAAAAATAATTGAAATTAAAAGGTGAAACCAAAGGGGTGTTGTCCAAAAGAGAAGGGAGAGGATACAAAATGTAAACAAAAGCTTCAGTATAGAATACTTACCTGGAAAATGAGAATAAAAGAGAGTAAAAGAAAAATAAATAGGAATAGCCACTCGAGTTGGAAGGCACCAGTGACTCTAGCAGGAGATTTCCATTCTCAGTGAAATGGTAAGCAGGGACCTGATAACATAGCCTGTTGCTGGTCAGCTGAGTGCTGAAGTATTTTCTTAGCTCTTAGGAATACTATTAACAGTCAAACACATACCTAAAGGAAGCCTATGCTAAAGTTCTTCAGTGAAGAAGGCTGGACTTGAATTTAAGTTCTATTATGAGCTTTTGATTAGGGTTATAAATTAGTTAACTTCTGGATGGAGGGAAAATGGTCAGTAACGAAAGGAAATTAAAAAAATAGAGTACAAATGGAGAATTCACAGCAAACTTCTTAGCTGTGTTCGTCAGAGCAGCTAGAAAAGAATTCATCCTTTTCAGTTAGCTTAAAGCCTGTGTTTTGACGGACAAGGCACACAAGTTCACAATGTGCTTATGTTCATTCTAAGTACATCTTGTGATCACGAAAGAGAAAAGATTTGTGATAAACCTTTGCATGAAGGCACAAGAACTGTAACAACTTGAATCTCAAGGCCTTTTGAAAATGAAAGAATTTAGGCAGTCCAGGGAATGGAAGTGGAGTTTGTTCTCCAGATAAAACTTTCACCTCATTGCCTCGGTCCTCAAATTGCCCATGCAGGGGTGAAAAACTAACGGGAAGCTAGCGATAGTAGGGGTAACCATGACACTCTTGTGGTGGAAGTTTTAAAACCGAAGGATGCAATTGTTCTTTCTCCGTGCAGGATTGCATTGCAGAACTCCCCGCCTCGCGGAGGCCAGAAATTAAAAAAAAAAAAAGATTAGACTAAAGGAAATCAGAAAGTCCCAAAGCTGCTAATTCTCAGACACTTGCAGCATTTCTCAGAAAAGAGCTCCTGTATGCTTGCTCAGTTTCTCACTTGAATCCTCCTCACCTCCGTGAAAGGAAGGGTTTCATGAAGCAGCCCCCGAACCACTGCAGTTACGTACAAACTGAAATTTGGGTCAGCTTGTCTTAAAGCATTAATCTAAAAGCTGTGGCATTTCAGGAGATGAAAATGACCACTCATTAGTCCCTTCTGTGGAGCGGTGAGATTTTGAGGTGTGGTCAGGGTATGAGGCGTCTGTAGAAAAAGGCTTCAGAGGTCGCCCAGATTTTGGGCTAACTCATCCTCTAGTATGAATTAGACCCACATGAAAGCTAACAATTGTCCAAGGCTTTATTTTTCAAGTTTTCTCATAACAAGCCGTAGGTGCTCCCTTTACAATTATCAGCTGGAAGGATTATAAGACTTACGTTAACAGGATCCAGCTAGTGGAAAGGAAAGAAGAAATTAAGTTTTGTGGATTTTAGGATGTAGTACAATCGATACTGTATTTAAGCAAAGACATGTAGATATAGTAGTTAGAGACTATAGAACTGAAAAAGTTTTGCAAAAACTGCATAACTTGAACAATACTTAGATGAGGGTAGATGTTTGGCCTTAAACTATCTTAAACTATTTGATAGCAGTTGTAATTTATTAGTCTGGTCTTTGTATCTTCCTCCCATCCAGTCTTCCATTTCTGAGAGATTTTTCTGTTCAGCTCTTTTATTAGGTCTCCCTGGCAAGGCAGGTGGCTGCTTGTGCCCCATTTGTTTCATGGAGGAAATAAAATCAAATCACAAGAGGCTGCAGAAATAAGTGGTTTGTATTTTCGCTCTGCTAAAATAAACATTAACTCTGAGCCCTCAAATGTTTTCAGATTCGACCCAGAATTTGTCAGGCACTTGAAATAAACTGTTAACTATTAACCAGTGAACGGAGGCTGGCCTGGTCACATTCTGAGATCAGCCATTGCCGAGGAATGAGGTGATTCATGACCTTGACAAACTGGGTTTCTGATTGCAGCAAAAAAAAAAAAAATAGCCTCTGAGAAGAGAGCAGTAGATTAGCATCTACTGTTTGTGCATGTTAATTGCATGAATATAATATGATTACAAATGTAGCCATAAAAGTAACTGTTCACCGGATTGTACTCAGGGGCTAGCAGTCCAGCCTCCAGTTTTGACACCATTTATCCTGTGAGAAGCAACCCATCACAAAACCAGTGGGAGTGGAAACCCTTGCTTCCACAGCACAAAGGACCTTTGTACTTGTGCCATAGGTACAAAGTAGGTACCCTGCCACTAGCTTCAGGAATCGGTCTGCCTAAGCTCATCACCTCCATCCTCTACGGCTGCATCTGAACTGAGCTGAGGATACAGGGCGTACCTTGTCCTGAAAGCAGCCTGTTGCTTTCTTGCAGCCTGTGAGCCACATTTCTTCCTCTTAGTTCCTGGACTGACGGGCTTGGGCATGGGCTATACAGTCAATGAAGAGAGGTGTTTGTGAAGGCCTCCTGTAGGAGACCCTGTCAGCCAATCTAGGTGTCCCCAGGGTGAATTATTTCTCATTTATTAACAATGAGGTTCATCTACTGTTGTGTTACCCCTTCAGATAAACCCAGTTAGGATTCTCTGAATTTCTGCTTTGTCTTTTCTGGACATGAGTAAACGGAAGTAATTGAAGCAGGAGGGATAACTTGCCAAAAGAAGAGGTGAGCAAGCAGAGAGGGGTAGATGTCTGGGTTCCCTCTGTGGTCAGTGGAGAGAAATGGGAACCTCACCAGTGCAATTTACCTCACAAACGGGGTGGTGTGAAACAACCTGCTGCGACAAGGCATGGTAAGATTGCCAGTGTCAGAGAAACTAATCCTACGTGTTGTACCATTTGTGAGTTACCTCATTCGTCTCTCTTCTTTAACTGACCTTTCATCTTTCTTCTTTTATTTTACATATCAAGCCATGTCATATCTAATAGAGAAACTTGAGACAACCCTCTATTAGCTTTTTTGTCATGAAGAAATGTAGTATTAATTTCTAGCACATTTTCCACTCTTTACCTATATTTTTGATCTATAAAAATGCTTTGGCTGTCACGGTCTGATGCCTAATCAAGCAGTCTCACCTTGGAAAATATCCCTCTTCGACTACAGTTCTTTAAATGTGTTCCTGAGCAGGAGAAAAAATTGCTAGCACAGTTTACCCAGACTTTTAAAAGGCCTTGACAAGACTGGCTATATAAGGTTATCAAAAATACTGATGTCATGGGCCAAGTCTGGCAAACATAGCAGGGGTTTTTGTTAATATCTGCTGTGAATTTTTTCCTTTGATACTCCATGTTTCCCTTTGTAACTTCCAGAGGTTTCTGTTTAAAAATGCACAATAAGTTATTAATTCAGAATGAATTAAAAATTTACACAATACCATCGTTTCATGGATGAATGCTCAAGGTCATCTCCCTGAAATCTTTTCCAATAACTAAGATGAAGAAAAAATCCTTCCCGTTTGACCCAAATTATGTCAGGGAGAGGAGAGCTGAGTCAATGTATCTTTACCCCTTACTATTGCTAACTCAGCAGAAGCCTGTGGGTGAGAATGATGATAGTCTGAACTACTGGTAGCTGTAGTCATGAATCTGGATGCAATGTAGGTATACCAGTAGAGGTGTTCCTGTTTTGGTTACAAAAATGAGGATTTTAATGTGTTGCATCAACTTCCTCTCTCTGACTAGGAACATTTTTTATCAGAAGATGAAAGCAGGAGCTCTCCGCTCACACGTGCCACCCCTCATAGATGCTTTACAATTCTCGTGATTTTGTCCAAACTCATGGGAGTTCGATGATCGTGATCCTCACTTCCTCTGTCATGATGTGAAATTACACCCTCCCAACTGTGAAATGGTTCAGAACAAACTCCAGTTTCTGCGATTCTATGGAATTTGTAGCGATTATGCCGAGAAGATGTCATTTGGAAGATAGAAACCTCTTTGGAAGACAGCCGGGAGGAAACTACAACATAAGCTGGTGCCTAGTTTCATACTACAGTATGTGGGGTTTCGTGGATTTGTCTTGTCATGTCTTGAAACACGAACTAGTCAAACCACAATAGGGCACTCAGGATATGACTATATTATGGGGAATAAGGGGATTTCTCTGTTACCAAGTCTGGATGCTTAAAAACTTGTGTCCTGATTTCATGCTTGAAGCTCCATACCTGTGCTTTTGCTCTTCTGTTGCTTCTCTGTGTAACTGCCGGCTCGATGCTCAGACAGGAGGGAGCCCGTGCAAGGCACCGGGCAGGTGCCGTTATCTGGAGGGGCGGAAAATCGAGGCTGCAGACGTATATACCGTATGTGTGCCCCAGCAGTACTGGCACAGCCAAAAACTGGAGGAATTACTTCTGAAACAAGCTCTTGCAAAGAAAAAATGGTGATTACCGTTTCTCTCAGACGTAGTTTTTCAAACCCCTCCTCTGTTACACGTCCAGTATCAGCTATTAGTATTTACCTTAAGAAGGAGGAGAAATTTCGCTGGATGCCGTGGGAATGCCCGGGATACGCGTGCTCCCAGGCAAGCCGGAAAAGCAGAAGGTAACACAAGACAGTT
>NW_010252880.1:0-1084 GCF_000690775.1 Eurypyga helias
TATGATACAATTACTCACCACCTGCAAACTGATACACAGCCAGGTCCTAAGTAGTGAGAGTCAGAGTCTGATAGAGATCACAACAGAGTCTGAGCAAGCCCCACGAGAAAAAGCACAAAAGAGAAAGCCAACCAACCTACCACCTAACTAATGAATGAGTAAATGAGCTAACAAGCAAGGAAATGAGTAAATGAGTTAACTAGCCCTCCCTCCTCCCACACCAGTCCACACACAGCTTACAGAGTGAGCATGCCATGCTAAGGGATGAAATCCCCTTTGGTCAGTATGGGTGAGCTGTCTGAATTGTGTGTCCCCTCAACACTGCTTGCAGTGAGAAAGTTCAGAACACAGCTGCAGTATCAGAAGCTGGAAAAGACCTTAATTGGTATAAGCATTCCCCAGCACTAACTAAAAAAACGTCTTATCAGTACTATTCTCAGGGCAAATCCAAAACAACATCATATCAGCTACTGTGAAGAAAATTAACCTTGTCTTGACTAAAATGAGCACAACACCAAAGAGTGATGAGTAAGCCACATCTGCAGTAAAACCAAAGCGATCAATTTGTGTTAGTGAGACAGGCTCAAGCATTTAATGGGGGATCCCAATTATAGGGACTGTCCTCAATCAGGTATTTCATCTATAGAATCTAGAATGGTTTGGGTTGGAAGGGACCTTAAAGATCATCTAGTTCCAACCCACCTTCCATGGGCAGGAACACTTTCCACTAGACCAGGTTGCTCCAAGTCTCATCCAGCCTGGCCTCGAAGACGGCCAGAGATGGGGCATTCACAGCTTCTCTGGGCAACCTGTCCCAGTGTCTCCCCACCCTCTCCAGGAAGAACTTCTTCCTGAGATCTAATCTAAACCTCACCACTTTTAGTTTAAACCTGTTATCCCTTGTCCTATCACTACATGCCCTAGTAAAAAGTTGTCCCCCCCAGCTTCCTTGTAGGCCCTCTTCAGGTACTGGAATGTTGCTATAAGGTTTCCCTGGAGCCTTCTCTTCTCCAGGCTGAACAAGCCAAATTCTTTCAGCTGTTCTTTATGGGAGAGGATCAGCCCACTGATCATCTTTGTGGCC
>NW_010252881.1:0-9868 GCF_000690775.1 Eurypyga helias
ATATATATATATAAACTGACAATTGAAATTTTACATTACTGAAACCAGTTTAAGATTACAATACCAGCCTTTTAGCCAAAACCAGTGACATGGGAAAGTTACTTAGAGCGTTGGTTGACTCAGAATACAATCTCAACCTCTTTCCACCTAATTAATTGTCCTGGTTTAACCTTATGTGGCAATTCAGTACCACACAGTCACTTGCTCACCTCTACCCACCCCCTACCCCCTGCCCCAGTGCAAGTGGAGACTAGGAGGAAAAGACAAGGAAAGCTCATAAAGTTGAGATAAGAACTATTTAATAATATAAATTAAAATTATAGTGATACTACTAACATTAACAATACTACTAATAATAAGTAATTAAAACAATAGAAAATAGAACATATGAAACAAGACACACAGCCAGGTCCCGGAGCAGCAAGCAGTCCCTGCCTGAGAGCCCAAGCGCAGGAAGAAAACCAGCCGACCCACCAGTGCACTAACAAAACTGACCATCCCACTGCTAACAACCAAAGCACTAACAAAGGAGTTAATGACCCATCAATCAAACTACCCCAAGTCTTAATGACCCTCCCAGACCACTTCTTACCTCAGTAGTGTTCATGTGCGCTAAGCCTGACATACCATGGAATTAAACACTTGGCCCCTCTGGGCCAGTCAACAGCATTGTGAAGTGAAGGAGCTCGTTCCTGCCTGAAACCAAGTACATTCATGCAGCTACTTAGAACTGGGTAAGAATAAGTATCGAGAGATGTGCTAGACTATTTTTATGCTATAAATAAGAGAGGCTTAATGTATGAGCTCAAGTATTGTTCTGCAGGTACTTATACTACGTAATTACCTTAACTGACACTTCCTTTCAACGCATTGCATCATGTCAACAAGCATTTTCACAGAAAATTCTGGGCACAGTTCAGGGCATATACATACTGTATTAATCGCAATAGGTACTTTGAGTGTGGCAGTCTATCTTAAAGTAAAAGAAAGTTTAGTTTTGTGACTATGAATGAGGTAGTTCTGCTTGGACTCAGGACCACTGAATATTTCCTGCCAGTAATACAGGTGTTGCCTGAATTATACAGTAATTCTATACTAAGGACTTCAGAGAAGCACATCGATCACTTAGGATTCAAAGCACAAAGGCAATCATTTAAAACTTTTAGAACACAGGAGATTTTAGAAAAGACTGTACTATCTTTAAAAGATAAAGGTTGGATTCTGGTTGGAATCACAGCACCAAGGATTTAGTTTTCTTCTTTGCCTAGGTATAACAAAACCCACATCTTCCACAACATGTGTCCTTATTTTGTGTTGTTATAATCTCATCATGGGCAAAAAAGAAAGCACACCTTTTCAAAGCCAAGAGTTCATTTTCAATATGATGTCAATCCTAACAGTCCAATCAAAAAGAATTATTAGTCAATATCTGATTATTGTTCAAACAAAAAAACAAACAAAGCCAGAAAAGAAAAAAGGGGAAAAAAATAAAAGATTACTATTAAACACACCAAAAAATCTTATGGTATGTAAAACCATGGTGTCAATAACAGTCCACTATAATCAGATGAATTTGTATAATTCTAGGGAAAATAATGCAAGATACATTGTGACCGTAGGAATAGGATTCTTACCTGTTTATAACAAGAAATATATCTGAAGAATAACCTCAGTTCCTGTTCCCAGAGTTATTTCTCCTGTTTTTCTTTCTTCTAGGACGAGTAGTTACAGCATCCTCTCAAGAGACAGGAGATACAGGATTGAAATCCTTGTTTATGTTCAGAAGTACCTTGATGTGTCTAAGACTTCTGGTGATAATACTTTAATGCCTCTAGAATTCAAGCTTTCAAATGAACAGTCAGGTGGGAATCTTCAGTATTATGGCTTTAAAATCTGCAGCAGCCTTACTTTGAGCACCTTTCTTCTTGAGAAAAACATGAAAATAATACATCACTTTCTAGACATTTCACTACATAAATCCAACAATCCAGACTAATTGCAGGTGTATAAAAGCACATTGGTCAGAGCATGAAGGCAATCATTTACACCTTTTACAACATGGTAGGTTTTAAGAAACACTGTGATGTTTTGTTTTTAGAGAATAAACTATCTACCTAACTGTAATTTACCTTTGACAGTGATTTGGTCACATGATGGAAGTATCAGAAGTGGTCAAATTATCAATATATTTATCCTCCTATGATCCAGATTGTTAATTCTTTATGAAAAGATACATCAATAAATACTCTGTTCATTGTGTCTGGATGTCAACACTTAAGTGATTTGTAAAATGTATCAGTTTTTAAAAAAATTATTTTCATATTATATTAAACAATCACGTAAAATAGTTAAAACATTTAAAAGCTTTTACATCAATCTTCGTAATGCTTTGTCCTACAACCTTTTCTGAGCTGTAACTGAATGTATAGTACAGTACAGGAGCTCAGAAGTGACACCATGCACTGGGGAAACATGCACAGACTACTCCATGTAAGTTAGAGATGGAAATAAAACTGGCTACTCAATATCAGAATCTTCCAAATATATTTAATCAGCTTATATCACCTTCCCTAGCAAAAAGACTTGACATTTCAATAAGCACTTTGACAGCATAAGAAAATGGATTTAATGTATTTTATTGATGAAATATCTTTTGAATTGTGTAAGAAAACATGTTACATTGATGAACCCCCAAGCTGTAGATGGATAGACAACTTAATCATTCTCTGCAGTACCCACTGCGAGCTTGACAGTACTACTTTTTAATGCTTATTATTTTCTGGATAAGTCTGAAAAAAAACACATAACAAACAATGATAAATTAATATCTTTTAAAGTGCTTTCTTGAACACCAAAAACTGATTGTTCATGTAACTGGAACTGCATTATTGCTGTTGTAGGAACCGGATGGTAATAGTCACCCTAGAGGCTTATTCCATGTTTACCTCCATGACCAGTGAATCAGCAAATTTTGACATCTTAAACAGATTTTCCATTCATTTTTTACACTTCCACTTTTCATAATGATTACTTTCTGAACACAGAGCAAGTTGCTCTGGACAGCCAATGCACTGTTTTCACTCTTCGGTATTTATTTCAGGCAGGCTGGGGGCAGCCAGAGGCAACCCCAAGATCACGCCTGGTGAGGGGAACGAAGAACAGCTGGATGGCTGGACAAAGCCTTGGGGGTGGCCTGAGGCTGGGCTGGGACCAGATCTGCAAGTGGGGTCTGGCTTGGCAGGGCCCATGGTCAGTCTGGACAGGGCTGTGGGGATCTGGAGCCGAGCCTTGTTGAGGTGTCACTGGGGCAGGGACTGGTGGCTGTGGGCACAGGTTTTGCTTGATGTTTGGTTTTGTTCTACATTTTCTGTTTAAGAATGTCACTTAATAAGAGAAAATATTTGGCAGTATGGCAATTCCTCTGATCAGCAGATTGTAGAAATCAGAGAAAGGAAGTCATTAGTGAATAAAAATAGATTTAATGTGTGTCCAATAGGATTAATATTAAAAGAATTTAAATAAACCCATAATAGCTGCTGTTAAAATCTACTGATGATACAAAGATAAATTGAAACCCCATAAATACAGGCAAGAACAGAAAAAACATATGAAGCAATCTATGTAAACTGGATCTACACAGGCAAAGGTTTCAGAGAAACTTTTACTGAAGCTGATAGGAAGGGTGTATGCACAGGAAAAATAAACATAGACCATATCTATAAAAAATAATCTTTATCCAAAAAAACAAGTTTGAGAATGATCTAAGGATCACAGCTGTGAAATTGTTACAAGGCATTCCTTCCCCTCCAGGCCCATCTAATGATCCAATTCACATAATTATCAGTCTGAACCAATTCCATTTTGCAAAAAAGAACTTAATATTTATTGGGAAGAAAAAGACTAAGAGAAAGACCCTGTAGTCTAATTCTTAAGAAATTAACCTGTTCTGGTGACTACTTATGTATTTCACTCTAAACAATTACATACAATATCCATAAATAGCACCAGGCACCTGACTTTGGAAGCTCATGTTAAGTCTTAATTTTAGCAACTCAAATCCACAGTACTGGTTATTAAATAGACTGCCTACAGTTTCTGGATACTTGAATCTGAAAAATTGTTTACAAGCCAGTGGAAACAGTGACTGAATAAGAACACTTAGAAATAAGCTCTGGATTCTTGCAAGATAGCAGCAAATTGTAAATTGGATGATCATTTGGAATAGTTTAATTGTCTTCTTTATAGATTATTGCCACTACTGCATCCCAGAGTGACTACTGCACACTGCATAACATACTCCTGCCTGAGAATCATAAATCTCTTCAACTTTTTCATGTTCACAGTAACTTTCATTGTACTTCTGTTAGAAATGAATACAAAATAATTATTATCACAGAATTTTCTGCCAATATTCTGCATTATAAATGTTACATATAAAAACAAGTACCTATTATACTTGAAAATGTGAACATGTTAATGATCTGGGCTGAAACTCACACTGCACATGTTTCCATTTCATTTTCTAGTAGAATAATAATCTTATCTTTGAATTATTTTGTATCCATATTTCTATTTATTTTTTGTTATCTTCTCTTGTGAACAGTGCAAGATAGTCCCTTCACTCTGTCTGTGTCAGGAAAACCACTATTGATGGTAACTTTTAAATGAAAATAAAAAGTCATAAGAGAGTTAGTGATAAGATATAAAAAAATAAATTATATTCAAAACATTTTTATAAATCAATTGTTGCTAGAGCTATGCATCAAAATATATTTCTTAGAGAGCTAGTTATATCAATTGTGTAAAATCCTGTTCCCAAAGGCACATCTGATTTCAATACTACATTCAATACAACCATTCTGCATTGAAATTCCTCAATACCAACTACAACAAATAAATAAATTAAATTAAATTAAAACAAAACAAAAAACAAAACAAACCAAAACCAAAAATCCCAACGACCAATCTTCCCTGCATTCCAGTTTTCTAAGAAGTGTTTGTTTCCATTACAACTGCATATTTATGGAGTGCACACATGAATTTCTAAATCTGGAAAACTGTATTCACACAGGGATTAAGAAACAACATGAATGTTGTCTAGTACAAACATTTGATTATTCTGTAACTGGGAACATTCAAAGTTTACCATTGGAGGAAAGCAGGAAGTATATTATACATTCTTGAAGTACTTATTAAACTTAAATCTGACTTTTCAGAAGAAAAAATCTTAGGAAACCTATCCATTGAGGGAAAAAAAAGTCCATCCCATAACTGATACTACAATATCATAGCTAATGATTTCCAGTATACCTTCTATTAATTTCAAAACACACTACATATACTGAAAAATCATTAATTCTTTTTAATATTTTCATATCACTCTCTGAATTACATTTGAATAGTCCTATAACACATATTAATTTATGTGGTGTGAGAATAAAAGCAAAACTGTCTTTACAACATTACCACTTAACAATTCCTCTGATTTTTATGATGTTTGAGACCATATTGAGAAGGTAAAAGTTTGCTGATTTAACAGCAATAGACATTTTGCAGTACTTTAATCTGACCTGTCTGTTCTCTGTATTAAAATACCAAATAACTGTAAGATGTACAGATTATGAAAAAGTAGTTAAATGTTGTTCAACAAAATGTTTTGTTCAACAAAATTTCCAGCAGCAATTCTGTTTGGGGCCTTTTTCCATTTTTGTTATATATCTAGTTTAAAGCCACCAACAAGTTTGTTTACAAAGAATTTCTCCCATGAAATAAGACTTAGATGCAGTGAACAGATAATGTATAAAGATGAGGTAATGCTTATTATGAACCTGATACAAAGTCATAAATCAAAAAAGATGGTAAGTTCTTTTGACCTCTCAACATTGTTCATCACATCATTCTGATGAGCAAATGAAAATGAACAATATAATTGAATTGAAATAAAAATCATTTTAATGCCATCAGTTTGAAAAGGGAAGAGGTTAGATTGATATGCTTGAAACTGGTTTTTTGCTGTGTTTGTAATGCTGAATTCATTTTTTCATAGGTATAGTTAATTGCCTGTCCAAGCAAATTGCTTTCTCCAGAGACATAAATCCAGGCACTGTAATGGTTTCTGTATTGAGAATATGTGTATCTCTTAAATATAGATATATTCAGTGCAGAATTAAGATAGGAGGACCCAAATATTATTGGCAACAAAGACAAAACCTTCGTTGATTCTGTTGGTGCTAGCCAATTTCTTTGTTTTCTGAAGACATCATCTAATCTTATGGCTACAGAGGCTACAATTGTTACAGTTGTTATAAAGGTATCTTCAAAATTTTCATGGACTTGTGTCTATTCCTCTTAACTGCCACTATATAGTTGGCAGAAAATATTGTGACTTACAAAGTAAAAATGTGATCGGTATGGATTGGAATGATAAGAAATGGTCACACAACATTAAAAACTCACTATCTTTGCCTTGAACAATATTTTTAGATTGTATAAGTCAACGAAAATCTTAATTAATAGCTATTATGAGAATGCATATATGTTAATTGAAATATTAGTTCTTTAGATTTCCTGTCAGAATATGGCCAAGAAAGAGAACAAGCCAGACAGTGTGTCTATCCAGAAAGACAGTCTCCTGTGAATAACATTTTTGCCTGAAATATAAAAAAATTATCTATTTAAGATATGATGGTTTAGGCTGTTAAGAGGGCAAATTCAGTCTACTTTCCATACTCACTGTTCTAAACCATTCAAAGTGTTAAATCCACTGAAGACTCTTAAATAAAAGTTAATACAGCTGGCTTAAGAAATCCTGAACTGCTAATCACTGGAGAGGAGAGTTTTCTGAGGAAATGCCACAATATGCTTATTCTTTTTTGTTATAGTTTTACCTAATCTTTCCTTGATTATTTGGGAAATAATTATCAAAATATTGTGGAACTACAGATCGATGCTTTTTTGTTGAAAGGATATTTTAAATTGAAGGTCATACAAAGGAGGAAAAAATCTACTCTACAAAACAGAAATACTGTATTTCACTTGTGAGGGTTTGAATGACATGGCGTCCCATTTGTACTAGTTGATTATACACGTGGGCTATATTCTGTTCCTCAAAGCAGATGACAGATAGAAGATAGACCAAGTCATGAACAGTCATGTCACATGGCATCACAACCAACATAGTATGACGGCCTGTAGTTTCAGATATGCAACAATAGTGAGCTACATGTTCATATAATGCAATCAAACAGAAATTAAATTGATGATCAAATCATTATTCAGCTTAACCAATGGATGTTTTAGAACTGAATACACAGAAGGAAGGTTCATTATTATTAAAATAAGAAGCTCTGCTCTTGCTTACAAAGAACTTAAACTTCCTCATGCTCCAGCAAGAGAAACTCTTCCTTTAATTTCTGTAATAGAATGCATTTATTTGACTAATTTATTTCATGACTCACCTCCTATAACTTCTATGCTGAGATGAAGAGTTGTAGAAAAGCAGCTATAACAAAATTACAGCTTTTTCAAAGACATCGTATTAAAGTAACGTCCTGGATTAATTTCAACTTCTTTTTTGTAGGCCTCCCAGTTCTGGAAATAGTTTGTTTTGCATGTGTTCTTTGTTTTGTTGTTTTTCTTCTTTGCCTGTTCATTGACTTCTCATTTGTTCTCCTTGTGTTTGAGCATATATGCTCATTAGTGAAAGTAAAATCATCACCTATCATTTTCATAGCCTCTGTATTTTTCCCCTAGGCATTTTTACCATATTATCTCTTTTGTAGAGATTTTATTTTTATTATGTTCTCATCACATAAATGCCTGGGTAAAAAAGGAATGAAAAATCAAATGCAATCCACATACCCTATTTTCTCAAAATAAAACATATTTTACAATTATTTGTTTATAGAAATAAACTTGAAAACAAAAAAAAAGAAACAAAGTTGAGACCTGTTAGGTCTTAACGAAGGAGTTAGTAAATCAGGTATACAACACCTAAATTAAGTATACAAACATTTAGCTATTTGCAGTACGAAGCATCTCTCCCATATCAATCCTTTTTTCTTTCAGACACCTTATACAACTTAGACATGTATAGTTTTCAGCATTGTTATTATTTTCAAAATCCCCTGAGTATATGTAGCAAAATATCCCCTTACTCCTGAGATTCATGACACCATCAATTTCCTTATATAATGTCTAATGAATTTTGACCAGTAAAATAGTTTAACTCCAGCTAAATATCTTCCAGATTATTTGAATAATTTAAAATATTCATGATGATTAAGTTGAATACTGCTTTGACGTTGTTTCATGATTCAAATAGCTCTGCTAGACTTTAGGCTGCCCCAAAACTCAAACGTTAATATTAACTTGATCAGGTGAGCCAAAGTTAAAGGTTTATGATTTCTGGACTTGCATAGACTTAAATTAACACGACAGCCTAAGAAAAAAAAAAAACCAAAACATATAGTTTTGCCATGCTATGGCAAGGATTCTTAAATATTACATTCTTATTTTTATTAATATAACCTGATAACAACAGCTGGATAAACTCTGAATGTCTTTTCTCCACAAGTATTTTACTGTAAGATAGTAAACATGCATTAGGTGTCTGTTTATACAGACAGATTTTTTATGGTGAAGCCATAGTCAAAACAGCACAGCATTTAGAATGAGCATTAGACATTGTAACAACACCTGTTGAATTCATAGTATTATTGTGTGTCCATTCTTCTGTGCATCCTATTGAGTGATGTGTTATGACTATTTTAGTGAGGAGTAACCACAGGAGACAAACATTTTAACTCAAACCAGACTGAGTAGTAGGAATGCCACCAACACAACACAGAAATTATAAGTTCATTTGAATGAGTGTGTGTTTGCTGACCTGAACCATCACCTACCAGAGACAGGGGAAATCTGGAAGTTCTTGAAATAGACCAAATGTGCTAATACAGGAACTGAGGTACTGTGGTACTGCAATCCCATTCAAGACTCTAAGTAATCTTCCATTTTTGATCAAAAACGTGTTTCCCATAAAATCTAATGCTGTTCCTCCAGACTGGGACTTGCAGCTACATGTTCATATAGGCAGTGCTAGTGTGGTCTTATGCTTTCCTGTTCTATAACAATGCACCCTAATTGGTCTGGCACCCAGGACCCCCTTTGAAGGAGTAGTGGGCACACAATTCATTTGACCATGGCTAATAGCCATCTACCTGAGAAGATGGCACACCAGTTAGGTGTAGAGGTACTGGTCTTATCCTTGTAAGAATAAAAATATCTCAGAACACAAAAAAAACCAATTCTGAATTGTTAAATATATATAATCTGCCAAACTGCAGTGTCACAGACACAACTCCAGTCTGGTTCAGAATTTGCTTCCTCAGATACCACCATAAGCATCATGACCCCATCATAGAAGGTCAGATATTTGTCAGGCACGATCTGCCCTTGGTGAAGCCATGCTGGGTGTCACCAATCACCTCCTCATTCTCCATGTGCCTTAGCATGGTTTCGAGGAGGATCTGCTCCATGATCTTACCAGGCAAAGAGGTGGGAATGACTGGCCTGTAGTTCCCTGGATTCTCCTTTTTTTTCCTTTTTAGAGATGGGGGTTATGTTTCCCCTTTTTCAGTCAGTGGGACCTCCATCAGACTGCCACGACTTCTTGAATATGATGGATAGAGGTTTCGCAACCTCATCCGCCCGTTCTTTCAGGACCTGTGGATGTATTTCATAAGGTCCCTTGGACTTGTTCACTTTCAGGTTCCTCAGGTGTTCTGAACCTGATCCTCACTGACCATGGGTGGCTCTCCATTCTCCTAGTGCCTGCCCGTGTCATCCGTGACTTTGGGGGTACGGCTTG
>NW_010252882.1:0-2755 GCF_000690775.1 Eurypyga helias
ATCCGAAGGAGAGGGTGAGCCTGCTTGCAGGGCGAGCCAAGGCTGCTTGTAATTTCCAGTCGTGGCCTTTGAACCTGGCCGTATTTAAAAGGCTAATGGTGATGACAGTGCATGACCTGCCTCATCAGTTTGTTTGTTGTATTAAGCAATAGATTGTTTTCTTTTGCAGGCTAAAACCTTTGAAATTGATGAAAGATTTGTGAATAATTGTGAAAATACCTAACCTACACCAGTAACCATAAGCCAGGAGCAAGAAATTTCCTCTCATTCATTGAAAATGCAGACACCAGTGATCAGTCTCTGGCAGGACAATCAGCTGCAGAGTCCTGACTCCATTCTTTTAAAAATTAAACTATTATAAATTGATTGATTAAGATGAAATGTATATTATGCATGCTGAAAATAACTGTATTTTAAAGTTTGCAAAGTTTTGTCACTATAACAAAATCAGCCATAAAAAATACACAAAGCTCTTGTCAAAACTGTAATTCCCAATGGAGTAAAGCACAACAGTAGTGCAAAGACAGATCCTCCAGACCTCCAGAAATGAAAGATAAATTCAACTGAACTACATCTTTTTGCTAAGGTCTGCTTATCAACTCATAAACCTCACCAATTTGGACACCTGTTATAATGTCGCATTGGGAATTAATGTTATTCTGTGTCTGGTGGTGAGCCCCTTGGGCCCTGTGTGGTGTGCAGGCAGGGGGGTAGAGCTCCTGCGCAGGTCAGGAAACTGCTGAGGTCCTGGGCCACATCCACAACACTCTGCACGGCCAGCTGGGAATGTAGGTAGAGAAGCTCTAGGAGTTGTGTGGGTTCTCAATGCTAGAAAAGCACATCCTCACGTGTTTTATGTGTGATTAGTAATACACACAGTACTTATTACAACTATTTTCATGAGTTACTCAGCAAGGTTATAAATTCCCAACTTTTTCTTCCCAAAAGGCCATATTTGATAATTTTATGAAATCCATAACAACGGCTGAATGCACTGGAATTCCCAGCGCTACGAGAGCGTAGCAGTACCTTACCTGCCAAACCCAAACACGATGAAAAGGTCAATTAAGAAAGGCTGGGATCTTAAAATAAAACAGGCAAAGGTGCACTGTATTTAAAACGCAAAATTAAAAATTAATAAAAAATACAGCTGATGGAAATTTCTTGCTAGTAAACACAATACTTTTTTGCCTTGGAGGACACGTGGACCCTGTAAGAATTGGAAGCCAGTGAGCACTTGCAATGCATTTTTAATTCAGTGAGTAAAGTCCTAACTGTTGCAAGCATTAAGTTCAGATGTTGTATGTTCCATTGGCACTAAAACCAGCACAGCAACAAAATTTTTAACCACATCCACACCCAAAGTTTAGCTGCACCTGGCCTATAATATGTATTTCATATAACTCATATGTATTTCATATGCTCTCAACAGAGTTCAGGTTTCTAAATACTACTTTGTAAAGGAGATCACATTTCATTTATATTGTGCACTCCTCAAAAATTATGTGCTTCTCTTACCCAACATAAAGGTCAAATCATTAGCCTGGAAAATTTCTGCATTCAGAGTTAGAGAGAAGAGCTGTCTGAAGGTTTCTTATTCAATGTCTGTTCAAAGGTTTGGCTGGGTATTTCAGAGGATATCTCAGATATCTTCACACTGGTAATATGTACTGTCCAACTTAATCATACAATGCTCTCTAGAATGTAATATATTTGATTCTTATTTTGTTTGCTGCGGGAAGTCTTAGGTTAAGCACAGTTACTCTGTTCCAGTCCTATGAACATGACTTTCGGCATTGCTGCCATTGATAGATTATGTACGTACAGTGATTTTAATGTCAAGGTCAATTATGTGCAGGGGCACTGATTACTTGCACCTTTTGATTTTCTTAAGAACCATAAAATTTTGACCCACCAAGAACCTTTCCACTCTTTATTTCCACCGAATCATCTCAGTAAGAGAAAAGAAAAAACATTCTCCTGAACCAGTTCTGTCAATTCTTTAAAGGATTGTATCACTACCTGAAGTGATTTATGTGGCACATTAGATGAATGGGAGCATGTATCAACTGTGTGATCTGTGATGCATGTGCATCTTGTATTGTGACAAAAAATTGACGGAACAAGAAAATGTAATAGGTGAACTCACAACAGACCAATATTTCTGTTAAATGTTTTAAGGAATACAACAGAGCAAAATATTTCACATATTTTAATAAGCACCAAAAAGAAATGAACATGTGGGAAAAAGATATGAAGGCTCCCACTTAACTTTTTTGATGTTGTGACATGTTTAGGCATGGCTTCCTTCGTTTTAAATGGTTTGCATTTTTCAGAGTGGAACAAGAAGGACTACCAATACGAGATATCTTCACTCTTTATCTGCCAAAACTGGAAGCCAGCCAAGGCATGTATGTCCAAGTCAAACAGCTTGTACCAGCACCTGGTATTCCATGTTTTTAATGTTCATTCCTTCCTTGGAAAAGAAATAGCATGTAAATGAGGATGTTTAATCTTACCTAAATCAGGTAATATCACAAATACGAAAGGGTTTTGGCAAATAACTGAGCTACACACACTAACCTGTGGGTGAAGGGACATCAGTATCTCACAAAGACTAGCTGCAGATCAACAGAAATAAGGCACTTCAGGTCCTTATGGTAAACAATTCCTGTAATAACAACATCTCTCCAGAACAAATTACAGCCCTTGCACGGGGCGGGCACAACTGACAAATGATCTGTAGGAGACTTAA
>NW_010252883.1:0-6154 GCF_000690775.1 Eurypyga helias
CCTGAGGGCCCAGCCTGTGCTCACGGCTGGAGAGCTGGGGCTTTGGGGGACCCTGCTGCTCCGAAAGCACTAGGGCAGCTGTTGGACCGAGCGGTGCGCTCCTCCCTGAGCTCCGTGTTGGCATTTGAATGCTGCTGTCACAGCACTGCTCTGCTCTTGGGGCTCATCAAGCACTGAGGCTGCAAGGCCACCCCCCCCCCCCCCCCCCCCCACACCACCGCACCGCAGACCCACGCCGCGCCTCCCTTACCTGCTCCCGAGCCGGTGGAGTCCTGCAGTGCCTGGATGTGCTGAGGCTGCAGAACATAACTCCAAATGGCAAAGGGAAGCCTTTTTATAGCTCATGAACTCCAGCGCTAGCGCAAAGCCTGGGGTGTCTAAAATCAAGAGACTCCTGCGCAGGCTACCCCCAGGTGAGACCTGGGACCTTCAGCAAACGCTGCGAGGGCCTGCGGGGACTGAGGTGCTGCCGGCAGCGCGTGGTGCCAAAGAAAGCCCCACGGGGAGGGATGCACAAGGACTTGCACAGCAGAGGAGCTAACAGATAAATGCAAGTCCAAATCACAATTCTGGAGCCTGGTGCAGCTCCAGGCAGGTGCTGGCAGGAGTTTAGCGAGCCAAGAGACTGCAGTGTGTCAAGGGAGGAGAGCTCAGAGACCTGCTCTCCTACACCAGCCTCGAGATGGGATTCCTGAAGCACTTCAGGACAAAGGGAATGAGAAGTTGTGCCAGCCCTGCAGGAACACACTGGGCTTCCTTTATCCTCCCTCCAACCTCAATAAAGTTCTTCCTTAGAGGAAGCCGATGCTGGCTACTTTCCGTACGACAGCTCAGTTGAATTTAAAGGTCGTAGGGTGCCTAGCGAGAAAGCGTGTCTAATAAAAGGCACAGAAACAACTGCAGTGCCAGCAGATTAAATTCCCCTAGCAAGAAGCTGAGCAGAGGGCTAACAGCCCTGGAAAGGTCACTCAGTATGAGATGCATTTCAAAGAAAGACAGGGACAAGGCAAACCCGGGAAAAGCAGTTGGGAAGAGATGAATAAAACAACACAGCATGTCCCAAGAAGCCAAACATTGGAGCAGGGGAGGCCTGGGATCCATGAGGCACAGTGGGCTCCTGGCCCAGCTCCTGCAGGCCCCAGGTAGAAGAGTTAGGATTCTGTACCCAGTTCAGCATTGCAATCTCAGCCCTCTTTGGTCTTACAGCCAAACTTTAACACTGGAACCGCTGCTGAGAAAAAGCAAGTGGGACACCGTCTTATGTTGTAGCTGAACAGTGACCTTCTTGCTGTTTCTGGGACAGCACACAAGGCTGCAGCGCCAGGAGGGAACTGACAGTGCCCTGTTCCACGCTCTTTCCAGCAGCCCCCAACCCAAAGACAATGATGCACCGGAGCCACAGAGCAAAGAGCATATCTCCCCTCTCCTCTCCAAGTTTATTATTACTTTAAACGTTCACAAAGTACACTGCTAGTCAGAGATCCAGCGGCACCGGGGCCTGTAACGGGGGTGGCCAGTGAGACCTGCAGCAGCTCTGGCCTGCCAGCCCAGAGAGAGATCAGTGAACTGCTGGACACGCTGGCCTGAGCAAACACGTGCAGAGTGAGCCAGCTTTAGAGGACCAGTGAGGTACGTGGCACCTGGCCGGACAAGGGGCAAGTCCGAGGACAAAGGCACAGCATGAGGCATGAGACCTCTGTCCTCCTGTGATGTTGGAGATCTCCTTGTACCTCTTGTGATCACGGGTCTGTTGCTGCCCCTTGTGCTAGCGGGCAGTTTCCAGCACCCTTGCAGGAGGGGTAGCAGGGAAAGCATGGAACTTGCTTTCTCAGCTCCTATAAAGCCAAGCGTAAGGAGCAAAGACCAGGCTAAGGCACAGGCTGGAGCAAGCCAGAGAGCAGGCAAAAGGCTGCTGTGGATCATTCATCTAAAAGCAACATAACCCAACTGCTTTGTCAGGTCCATTGCCAAGGGTTACACAGCCTGCCAGCTGCTCAGAGAGACTTTAGGGCAGTTGGTCCCTGCATTGCCAAAGCCAGCCAGAGGACAAACTGATGCAAGAGGGAACGGCTTTCCGGGGACAGTCAGTGGGCATGGAATTAGCACAGGCAAATCTGTGACAACAGGGGAGTTCCCTGGATGCAGGGGCCAGGTTTGATCGTGAGAGCAAAACATCTAAATAAACAAGGTCTAAAGTTGGCCGTACCATTCGGCAGGAGCAGCTGGCAGTGGCTGGGGATGCAGCACGTGGCAGCATGGCAAATAATGCTCTTTTTCTGTGCTGATGCTTCTGAGAAAGAAGAGTGATTCTCAGCCCCTTTGAAAGTCCTTAGGAGCTTCACTCGCCATGGTGGAGCCTGTCAGGGAACTGCACCCTCTCCACAGGTCAGTTAAGCCAAAAGCAACAGCAGCAAGCAGGGCAGGGCTGGTGTCATGCAATGTGGCCCCATGGGGCCAATAGCAAAGCTTGTCCTCTCCCAGCTGTGCCTCTGGCACAGCCTGTATCAATCAAGATGACCTGGCAGAGTCCCTCCGAGAACTCAATCCATCACAGCAAGAGAAAGTGAAAGGAGGAAGACGCTCGACCCTGCTCAGGGCAGACCCTAGACGGCAGCAGAAGCTAAACAAGCCCTTCAAAGAGAGAGGGAGATCAGCAGGTACCTCTGTGCAGATGCCAGGCTCAGGCTGGCAGTGTCCAGGGCTGAGAAAGGGAACCTCTGCCCTTCCAGCACTCTGCAAAGGCTCCCAGGAAATCCAGGCTCCTCACAAAGCTGTAGCAGCAGGAAGTTGGTGCAGGCAGGAGCTCTCCGCTCATCTCAGCGGGATCAGTGGGTTTGCAGGCAGAGCCCGCTTACATGTGCTCAGGGTGGTTCTGGAGACACTTGATGACATCAGCGATAGGTTTGCCCTCGTAGCAGATCTGATACACAGCTGTGAAGAGGGGGAACCTGTGGGCAGATGAACAAAGTCATCCCCTGCTTTGTCACCAGAGCTGGAGGAGTCAGAGCACCTCAACTGCAACCCGCAGGACCACTGGGCAGGTGGGACAGTGGCACGGTGCCTCATCCAAGAGGCCATCCCTGCCCAGCTGGATTGATGTGGGCAGTGCAGACATTCACCTCAACAGCAGAGACTCTAAGGGTGGGTTTCCCCCTCCCACAGCTGCTGGAAAGATCCCAGCCCCAGCCCAAAAGAGCAGAAAAGGGAGATGAGAGCACTCACTTCTCCACTGCATTCTTGCTTTTAAGGATGCGATGCAGCTCAGCAGCCGTCTGGGGACCCTGCAGCTTCTGCCCATTCAACATCTCCTTCTCCAGCTGCTCAATAGACTGAAACAACCCAACAGTGAGGGAGCTGGGCCCTGCAACCCCATCTGCAGCCCTGGGTTCCTTCCCTGGAGCCAGGCTGTGGCGCTTGGCAAGTGAAGGCAGGATGCCGAGGGTCTAATTGGGTCCATCCTGCTGCCAGCTCAGCAGGTTGTTGCAGATACCAACGTGGCCTGCTCCCGGTGCTGCTTACCTTCCCAGTCTTGGCGAAAGCCTCAGCCACCTTGCGGTTGCGGCCACCGTAGCAGGTAGTGATGAGGTCAGCGATCCCACAGCTCTCCAGGAAGGTGGAGGAGGTGACAGGGCCCTTACAGAAGAGTTTGGCGAAGGCAATCATCTCCATCAGTCCCAGACGGATCACGGCAGCCTTGGTGTTGTCTCCGTAGCCGAGCCCATCACAGAAACCAGCTCCTACAGCCACAACGTTCTGGAAAACAGCAGCAGCGTGGAGGGATCTCTTCCTGACGGAGCTCAGGACTTTGCTGTGTCCATGAGCTGCCTGGGTGATCCTGAGCACAGAGTCCTGCTGCGACCATCCTCCCTCTGAGCAGCTGAACAGGACACACACAGTTCCCCCCGAAGCCTGGCCCTTGACCCAGCTGTCTCAGCAAGCCACCCTGCAGTATCCAGCAGGGTTTATCCGACTGGCAGCCTCCTCTGCAGAGCCCTGGAGAACCACAGGCTCTGCTAACCAAGACCTGCAAACCCCGGAGATTGGCTCACCCACCTTGAGAGCCCCGCAGATCTCTACGGTGTCAGCTTCCTGCACCACTGTCACGCGGAAGTTCGGGGTCTGCATCAGCTCCTTCAGTGTCTGCCCGTGCTGCGTGTTCTTGCAGCCTGATGAGACGAAGATGGTGGGGGGAGACTCTAAGGTAGGACTTTGCCACTCTCCTGCTCACTGGTGTGCCCCTGCACCACAGCCCTCACAGCTAGTGCAGCGAGAGAAACCTGTTGCCCAACCGATGGACATTGCTAAACATTTGCAGGTCCACAAAGCGCCGAGCACACACTGCCTGGCAGATAAGCAAAGTTCAACCTTGGAATTCCCAGAAGATGGGGGACGATGCCTACTGCTGTGTCATGCGAGACGGAAGTGACATGCCCAGTAGATTAAAGGCATCTTCAGAGGTTTTGCAAATCTGGGTTTGGAGATCGCTGTTCTCCCTGTTCCTGCAGCATCCTTTGTGCTCACAGTGACAGATGATCTGCTTATGCCTCTCCAGCCTCCTGCGCAACTCGTTGGCTTTGCTTTAAAATACAGACGCTTTGAATCCCGTAACTTCTAACCCAGCAAACCCTTCTGTTGGGTTTGGCTGCTGTGCACGATTCACCAACCACGTGGAGGGTGTGGGAACAGGCACCAGATGAACTTTAAAGCAGCCCTGGCTGGCAAAAACCCAAGATCCAGGTGAGCATCCCTTGAAGCCTATGGCAACAAAGGTAGGAACTCTATTTCTAAAGGCCCTCTTGGTGCCCACCCCTTTAATTTGTGCCAGGCAGACTGCCCGATGCTCAGAGCCCACGCTGGCAGGAACTTTTAGACACACAACTCTGGTTTTAATGAAGCGAGCAGCACATCGTAAACCCTGTGAATGAGTTAATCCAGCTCTTATGGTGTCTCACTGCCTCCACAGGGAAAAAGAGAGAGCTCACCCTAGGCAGCAGGAGTTTAAGCTGCACCACGCTCAGCCCTTTGCCTCTTCCTGCTCTTTAGAAATGAAGGCTGCTAATGAGGAGGGTTGTTGGCTCCTTACCGATGGTTGTTTCACAGAACTTCTCTTCTGCCACTTCATTAGCAATGTTGGCCCCCATGAGGACGCTCATCTCTATTCCCAGTTTCTCGTGGATGATGTCTGAGATCAGCCTCAGCCCATCTGGTCCTTCGTCCACTCCCTGGGAGACCCAGGGACAGATGAGCACCTGCACCCCCCCGGGAACCTGCCCCAATCCCATCATTCCCTATGCCCAGCAGCTCCCTGGGCTCAGCTGCACCCCACTCCTCACCAATACACCTCAAAATCCCCACAAACTCTGCTCCTACTTCCCACTCTTCCCACCATAACCCTGGAGCCCAGTTTCTGCTCCAAAATCCCAGGATCCCCTCTGCAGCCTCTCCAAGCCAGACAGCTTCCAGCTGAGCCCACTGGGCCCTCCTGCACCCACCTTGATCAGTGACACCCCAACAGCATCTTTCTTCACGTGGCCCTTGAGCTGGTCACAGACTTTGCCGATAAACTGATGGGGCACCACGAACAGGAGGACATCGGCCCCAGCGCAGGCTTTCAGCAGGTCTGGCTCCGCTACCTGAAGAGAGCACGGCTGTCAGCAGGGACGCGTGCCCATGGCTGTGCGGTGAGGGTGTCCCAAACCCGGGACAAGGGGAGCAGGGGCTTGAGAGCAACTGCTGGCAGCTTCCCTGCACGGGAAGGAGGTGCACAAAGCCCCTGCCCCGAGGCCCCCTTCCAGGGCTGGCAGGGCAGAGGGGCTGGAGCAGGGCAAAAGCTGCCTGAGCTGGTCCCATGGAGGCGGTGCAGAGCGGGGGTCATTCTGGGGGGGTGCAGACATGGGGCAGCAGGCCCCGCGGGCTTTCTGCATGCTGCCTGTGCCAGCTCGGAGGCAGCCACATGGCCTGGAGCCCAGCCTGCGGGATGCCAGAGCAGGGCCAAAGGTGGGCAGTGAGAGTAGCCAGAGCTGCAGCTCGCCCGAGCGTGGATCAAGGTCACTGGGAAGGGGTAACCGCGTCCCCTGCAAGCCGGTGCATCCCCTACCTTCACACCCGCCATGCCCAGGGCTCCAGCAGCTCCCAGCACAGCTATTTACGACCT
>NW_010252884.1:0-1491 GCF_000690775.1 Eurypyga helias
GAGTCTGTCTCCAAAGCCAAGGTATTGAAAAATAGACTGATAAAACCTGCAGAATAAATAATGGTGAAACATAGCTTTTTAAATTATGGTCTGGTTCTAATATGACTTTCTCTGAATGTAACTGTATTTCTAACCTTCTGAGATCAGTGGGCATTATACATCTCGAAAATCTTTTCACAGTTGTCTGGTGAGAATTCGTCTGTTCAGAATAAGGAGGTGTCCAGATACTAATCTTTCATTCTCAATGATCTCAACAGGCAAATCTGGAGAAGATGTGCCGCACATTGGAAGACCAGCTGAGTGAAATTAAGACAAAGGAAGAAGAACAACAGCGCATGATCAATGACCTCAGTGCTCAAAGAGCTCGTCTGCAGACAGAATCAGGTGAGTAGCCTTCTCTGTGCTGTGGAATGGGAGAGTATCCTAAAAAAGTTTGCCTGTGTTACAAATGACAATGAATACATTTCATTCCTGTGTGCTTTCCTAGGGGAATATTCACGGCAGGTGGAGGAGAAGGATTCTGTGATTTCTCAGCTGTCAAGAGGCAAACAGGCATTCACCCAACAGATTGAAGAACTCAAGAGGCACCTAGAGGAAGAGATAAAGGTGATGACTTTTTTGACAGTTGACCACTGAAAATATGCTTAACTTCACACTGTCTAGTGGGGGCAGGGTCTGCTTACCACAAGTCATACTGGGAAAAGACTTAGATTTCTTCAGGGAGTGCAATTAGTGGATTTTGTGTTCCATACTTGTGTCTTCCACTGCAAACATCTACACCCTCCCAGCAGTCATGTTCATAGTATTAAATTAATTAATTGGAAGATATTTCCCAGCATATTACTGTTCCTGTCTCAATCCTACTCTCTACCTAGGCCAAGAACGCCCTGGCCCACGCCTTGCAGTCTGCTCGCCACGACTGTGACTTGCTGCGGGAACAATATGAGGAGGAGCAGGAAGCCAAGGGGGAGCTGCAGCGTGCCCTGTCCAAAGCCAACAGCGAAGTGGCTCAGTGGAGAACCAAATACGAGACGGACGCTATTCAGCGCACAGAGGAGCTGGAGGAGGCCAAGTATGTGGGGAAGACAAAAAAAGTGTAGACTCACAAGGGAAATTTGAAGACACAATTGCGATATTATCATAAAAATTTAAAGCTGTGGTTTAGGGCAGGATAAGGTCTCAGCTAAATTATTATCCCCCAAAGGGTGTGGTTTAGGAAATGTAGAGAAAACTTCCCCTGACCTAGAGAATGCTATGGAAAACCTGTGAACAATAGACACAGAAAGTCACAGTGGTCGTTCAAACCTGAGACTCAGAACTGGGAAAACAATAACTGGCTGGGAAAGGATTTGCACTCTCTGTACATAGGATGCACCTCAGTTAAGTGCTATAAAGTCCTGTGTTGAAAAGCACGTCTCACACACTACTGGCTCCCCTTTGTCTCCAACCATGAGCTGTGTTTACCACCTCCCAGGAAGAAGCTGGCACAGC
>NW_010252885.1:0-268 GCF_000690775.1 Eurypyga helias
AGCCGGAGTTAAACCACGACATTTGTCCAGTCAGGAGCAATTCCTTTTATATCAGTAAATCTCAGCTCCCCTCAATCTGAAAAAGTACAAATTGCTGCAGTTCCTGAACTGCAGAAAAAAACTGCAACAAACATGGACACATCCAGCATAGCAAGGCTCTTATTCAAGGGCGCAAGCCATAGACCCCAAGCTGCAGAAGGCAAGGGCAAGGACTGTGAGAATGGAGACTCGCACTTGTTTAGAGAGGATCAGGTTCGGGGGGACCTAA
>NW_010252885.1:590-869 GCF_000690775.1 Eurypyga helias
TGGAAAATGAGGAGGTGATTGGTGACAGCCAACATGGCTTCCCCAAGGGCAGATCGTGCCTGATGAATCTGGTGGCCTTCTGTGATGGGGTCACGGCCTTGGTGGATAAAGGAAGGGCAACAGATGTCATCTATCTGGACTTCTGCAGAGAGTTTGACACGGTCCTGCACAACATCCGTGTCTCTAAATAGTAGAGGTATGGATTTGACAGATGGACCACTCAGTGGATAAAGAACTGGCTTGATGTTTTCGTGCAAAGAGTTGTGGTCAATGGCTCGA
>NW_010252886.1:0-13136 GCF_000690775.1 Eurypyga helias
CTGAAAATGCTGTATTTCTGAAAATTATGTGGTATCTCTGGAGAAATGGACTGTCAGCAGGCAAGTCTCCATGATATCTTACGTATGCCAGCGTGTCCTTGGCAGTTACATCTCCTCCTTTTTAAAATCCCTTCTTCTTTCCTGGACTGTCATTTAAGCTAATATGTTCTGGTTTGGGACACAGATGCACAGTTGTGTAGCAGTTTAAGAAAGTTGCCGTCCCTCGCTCAGCTCCGTGGCGTGTCCCGCAGCTGCAGGTAGGTGGCCTCCTTCATTACTGAGACAGCTTTGCAGGCTCCCGTCGGAGTGCAACTTCACTTCCTCCACCACTTCTACCTTCTCAGGGTGCCACCTGGGGTGACACTGCTTTTACTCAAGTTTAGCCCCTTCCCCATGTCCCCCTCTGATAGCAAAGCAGCTCATCCCTTGGGAAGTGAAGGGATTTGGTTCCATTCCACTTGAATTTTCTGGTCAAGTTACCTTATCCGGTGCAATTAAATTTCCCATCTGCCCCAGCAGGAACAAAGATGCTTTTAATTTCATGTGATGTGAGGTTAGTTTTGTCCAAAAGCTAGAAAGATTGAAATGCCCAAGAGAACCTGGAAGCTTCAGATATTACGGGGTGACCTTGTTTCTTGTCAGGACAGTTCTGTGTGGCGATGTTTTATTTTCCCGAGGAGATCAGCCAACTGCTGGCTTTAGTGGCGTTCCTGATGCTGCGCACTCGAAGGTGGGGTAGAGCCAAGGGAATGCTCACACTGCGGCCTCATTGACAACGTTTATGTATCTATTTCCTGTGTCTCTTAGCGCTTCACCTGGCAGGCCTTGTGGGCGATGGATGGGCCTGGCCCTGCTCCAGCCAGAGCAAGGGCTTTCCGACGCCGTTCTGGGCCGTCTGCGCGGAGTTTAGCAACAGTAGACTTGGAGCTACCTTCCCTGAACCCAGTCTCCTTAAGGAGGGTGTTCGTTTAAAACACAGATGCCAGCTGAGCCACCCGAGGGGTAGGGGATGGTGATGGAGGCAGTGTTGGTCGTATAAATACGGGGGGGTTTCCCTTCGCCTTACCTAGTACAGGGAGGGCTTGTTTCCAGGGGTTAAGGATTTTTTTTAAAGGTTTCATCTCTAATTTAGCTCAGTTGTTAATAAGAGTGTTCTGTCTGTTAAAATAACTCCGGGTGATCTAAAAACACGTTTGAAAATGCTTCCGAATACACTAGCACTTGGCGTTGCTGAATTGCCACGGCGTTACTGGAAAAGCAGTTGTTTTCCACCCTGCATTAACAGTTATCAAACTGGGTGAGACGGCGATCGCTTCTTGAACTTTTAAGAAGCGGAGCTTATACGCAGAGATTCAAGTACTCTGGTACTGTCTTGATTCATACAAGAGCCTGGATGCGTTCGGGCAGGGAAGGGGTGTGCTGCCTTCCGTTAGTCTCGCACAAGATTGGTACCGCTTGCGCTGCTTTGCTACTCTGTTAAAAGTGCCAGCTCCTGAATAGCTTCTGGTGAGTATCCTGTAAGAGCTTGTGATGGTGGTTGCGGGCGAGTAGGTGCGTTGTTGGAAAGATACCAGGCTTACCTAGGTTATTGGGCTGGGGAGCTGCTACCCATCAGGTAACTGAGAAGTGAAGGTGAGGACGGCAGCCTAGCATGGAAACTGCCTATGGAGCCAGGTAATCCTCGGCTTCTGGCCTGAGCCCACACATGTGTTCTGCTAGTTCTGAACCACCTTCAAACTTGCATAAGCGAGCATCTGTCCTTCAGAAATATACTGGGAAACACAATATTCAGTTGATGAGGCTTTTTATCTCTTCGCAGCAGATAGGCTAAAGACAGTAAAAATAGTGCTTGGCAGCTCGGTTGTGTTTGGGGACAGAGTAAGTCTGTGCTAGTGTTCTACCCTCAGCAGAAATGGTCCTTGCTTTGTGGGCGTGTTTTTCACCTGCCTCTACGTGGTTTAATTTTAATCTGCTGTACACCATCTGGGCTTCAAGATAAAGTAGGTTTTAGTGCCTTTGTCATCGTTCTTATTACGCACACTGAGGACTTGGGAGATTCACCGGACCACCAGCAGTTTCATGGATTTGTCTTCGGCCAAAGGCCGTGTTGCACCGGAGAGAACAGTTATGAGTTCTGGTTATCAAGACTGGCTTTGCCAGGGCACAGAGAACTCTGCGGTGCGAGAAGGGTGTAGGCAGAATGGCTTCAAAGGCTGCAGAAGTACCTGAGCTCACATTGATGCCACAGTTGGCAAATAAGATGGTTCGTCTCCTTGTATTGAAGTTTTCTCCGCCTGCCAAAGCACCGTTACGTTTCGTTCGCCCATTAGAGCGATGCTTTGCTGCTTTGCTCCTCCGTGTCCAGCTGGGTTTGCTGTGCAGCAGACTGAAAGGAGGAGATGCGATCGACTTGGTGGCGAGGCGAGGCAAGATGTTGAAAGCGGTAAGAGTGACAAAAGTGTTCTTCAGAAACATCTTATGGCTGACGTTCCCATCTCTGTTCAGGCACTGCCCACAGGATTGTGGTGTTACTTCAAATTCTTCTCAGTATAATCCATCAAGGCTGTGGGAGATGAAATGAGATGAAGAACGCACTAATGGAAACAGGAGCGTGGCGTGGGAGGCAGGGTAAATGGGAGCTCGCCTGAAAAGGGGAACATGCAGTAAGGGCCTTACAGTCCAGGGTATGAAGTTTTCAGGCTAGGCTGACACTCAGATCTCTTCTGCAGTGGCCTCCCCGTGAAACACGGTGGATGTGTATGTTCTTGTGTACATCAAAAGGCACTTGAGGTCTACTGAGGAGATTCCACACTTACTCTAAGACTTGAAATTCTCTTTTGAAAACAATGCAGTGAGCTACAGTGGGTTATCTGGTGGCTTCTGTATGTATCTCAATCAGTTCTGCTCCGGGTATCTGATTTTCTGAGTAGACCTACTATTCAGTCTGGAAGTACCAAAACACTGGTAATTCTTCCATTGGGGTTTTTAAAACAGAGCAGCAATATCTGAGTACACTTGGTCAGTTTTCAGCGTAAAACCTGCCCTAGAAATTTCAGACAAGGATGCTGGCATCCTCCAGAAAAGCACAGAGGACTCGTTTTCTGGGATACAGAAGAGCTGTTGCCAATAGCGGTGTTGGTACGTAGCTCCTGCCTGCTGAAGACCTGTTTCTTCAAAACTCTGGATGAGCCTTCTCAGTCTTTTATTTCTGGCTCAGCGCATGAACTTCACTGCTTCTCGCTCTGTAAATTTTGTGAAGGGTAGTACCGAAGCGTGGTGGTATTCTGTTAGACCAAAGCGTGGTGGTATTCTGTTAAACCTCAGCAGTTCAGTAGCTTTTCTCAGATGCTGTAACGCAACATCTGATCGAAGGTAATAATGCCTGTGTCCTCTGCGCGCTGTTAACCTGGAATATTCCAGTTGTGGATCCCTCATACCTGTGTCATCTGCGAATCAGAGAATGAATGAACCGTGCAGCTAGATTTGTCCCCAACTCCTGTTCTCTGCGTTTTGGGGCGGGGTGGTGCAGCAGGGCAGAGTGGTGGTGTTTGCAGCGAGAATGCATTTCCAAGGTTTGATTCATGTCTGTTTCTTTGGTAGGATTTTTCCGGTCAAAGACGTTCCTGCAGAGCCTGAAGCTCTCACACACTGGCTCTATCAACGATTCATCGAAAAGGAGGATCTCCTGACACACTTCTATGAAACAGGTAGGATGTTACCTAGCAAAGGGAGTTGTGCTGTCTCAGCATCTCTCCTTACAAGGCTCTCCAAGTGGTTTAAGAGCACACGTGCGTTCTTCACGCGAGCACAGTACGTAGAGTTATTAATACTTCTCAGGTGGCAGAAAAGCGTCACGAGAAATGATCTCGGAAAGGCAAATCCCCTGGGTAACATTAGAATAGGGTCGTGTTTGGAAGCTGGCACGTTCCAAAGCGATCTAAGGAAATCCTGGCGTTTTTCCTGCCGTAACACATAGCTGAGCTGCGAAACTCATTGCAGCAGGATGTCACGGAGTGGAGTAATTTAGCAAGACTCAAGGAGGCAGCGAACATTCAGAGCTAACGTTCGGTTTGGAGGGGGTATAAAATCCTTGCCATGTAAAAAGTGCAAGTTGTTGGCTAAAAGGGATTTTTAAAAGAAGACCCTTACGTGAGGCGGGGTATTTTGTCTGCGTAGTGTGGCTGTTGGGCACGTTCCTCTGGCGCCTGTGCTGGTAGAGAAAACTGATCTACGTAGCCTGCAGGTCTGATCCGAAACCACAGCCGTCTTCTGGTCCCTGTTAGGCAAAACAGAAGGGTGCTGTGGGTGGGAGGGTGGGCAGGATTTAGTAGCATAAAGCAGTCTCTGGGGTGCTAATGTGCATCCCTGTGCTGTCGGCACTGGCCGCCTTGCTGCGAGGGACCGAGGGTCGGTGCCCTGCAGCGGTAGTGTATCGGGGAAGATAAATAAATTTAGGGCGTTAATAACGTTACTGAAGGGATGCTGGTAAATGTGTAATTTAAACTATCAGGTGAATTCCGTGAAACTATAGCTGGAGAGGTGTTTCCTCTTTTCCATCCAGTTGTTGATGCTGGTGTATGTCACTGTGTGTCAAGGGGTGTGTGTTCATAATACAGAACGGAGGAATTCATTGTAACGACAAAGAAAATCCAGAGAGAAAACGCCAGAATTTTATTCAGACATGCAGGAAGGGAAGTTTATCAAACACAGACTGAGTAGGAAGAGTCCAGATGAAATAATGCAACTTGTCTCTGAAGAAAAATAATCTCTTTGTTAGGAAGTGTCACGGTTGCTGAGGGGGAAAACCATTCATTCTCGTGACTCAGCTGAGTTTGGTACGGCCGTGTTAAACGCAGCTACTGCTGCGAGATGGTGCATCGCGGAGACTGCTTCAGCTCAGTTTCGAGTGCTTAGTTTGTCAGTCGCAGAGCTTACAAAGATTAATAGGGACGACCCCGAGTGGTCTGTTGCTTTATGAAGTACTGCTGTCGCTCACCCATCGTGATGTCAGCAGTCAGACCCTGCGACATAAGTTGCCTCCAGATGCATATACTGGCCTTTATGAGAGCAGTAGGTTAGGGAAGCTGCTTAGAACTACAGCTGTGGTCCAGAGGAGATCCGGAATTCTTGTCACTGAGACATGATTTCACAAACACCGTTAAAATAAGCGGTACCCCAAAAATGTAACTGGACCAGAATTTCAGAGAGTATAATGAACATAATCAGATTTATTCAGTGAAATGCACTTCCAGAACAGGATAATTGGTTATAATTTGCCAATGTAATCAGTGCGCATTAATAAGACGTGTTTTAAATGTAAGTGCTGTGACATAGGACCTTATTAGACATAAATTAGCATAAATTACCATATTTCAAAGTTACTGCTATTTATGCCAGTTGAGAACTTGCTTGCATCCTTTCACTGAGCTGTTACTGTGTTTGGAACCCCCTTGGAAAAGTCCTGAGGCCTAATGTGAGGGGCATCCCTGGAGCTGCCCAAGAGGAAGCTTTGTATTGACGTGTTGCTCTGTCTCAGGCTGGTGTGGTGTGAAGCCTTAGGCCTGTTCCAGCATTTTGGGCTTGCTTGGTTGGTTTTTTTTTTAAATGCACGCTGCTTGGGAAGTGGTCTGGGTTTCTGGAGCTGGAGTAGCATTTAATGCTGTGTGGTACTTCAGAGGTTTGTATGGACAGTGTCATCAATAGGAATACATTCTTTTGGCTTATTTTTATTTGGGAAGAGGAAGAAACAGAGCCTAAACCACCTTTTTTGTCTCTTTGTTGTATCCCTAAGTGTTAAGAACTTTAATGGATCTGGGGAATACCTGTACCATTGGACCTCATAGAATCAAACAAAAAAGAAGTATCTGCCTAAAATCTGAATGTGAAGCTGTGCCATCCTTTCTTACAGGTGCACGTTAGACATTTCACTTAGTAAAACCATTGACAGTTCGTATCCGTAGGCATAAGCCACACGGAGACTCCTGTTTTAGCAGCTGTGGAAAGCTCATGTTGGGGAGTTGACCATTTCTCCGAAGCCTTTGCAGGGGAACACTGCAGTACCACTAGCAGGATTGTGTTTAGCAGGACCAAAGCACTTGGAGACTTAATTAAAAAAAAACCAAACAACCAAACCAGCTAGGAGCTCGTGAGCTGAGGATGAGTAACTGAACCATGAACCGGACGGATAAGGGGTGCAGAGATGGAAGCTTAGCAGTGAGAATTGCTGGGCAATAAATGGTGCGGCAAATCTGCCCACGAGTGAAAATGCTTGTCGGTGGGAGGAGGATGGGCCTTATCAAGGGCTTTTTTAGGGTTGGTTGGTGTGGGTGTGGCTTAGTCTTTCTTTAATTTGAGGGCATTCATACAGGCAGAAAAGCTTTGTCTTAAATGCTTGATTGCAGTTCCTCCAGTGATTGCAAATATGAAGCACAGAGAGAAATTGCTGACGGTATCTAATTGCCCAGATGGCGTGGTTTGTGGCTGCTCTGCCTTTGCTCTTTGAATCGTTCATCTCTTGTTCTTCTGCGAGCAGCCGTGACCCCAGAGCAGCGAGTACATCCTCTTCCCTGGTATATTTGGAGGGTTTATGGCCACTGTTCGGGATTAACCACAGCAAAGCGGTCCCTGTCATCTGGGCTTTGTGCATCTCGGTGACACGTACTGCGAATTCTTTAGTGTGCCAGTTGCTTACGATCGTAAAGCTCTGATGTACAGAGACTCCTGTAGTTTAGTGGTTTCAGTCGGAAAAGGTTAAAGTAGGGAAGGATGAATTTTCTTAAAAATTGTGTCAGCTGCATCTCCTGCCTGGTCGTTCTCATCTAAACAGACGTGTCAAAAAAAGTATTTGCTGGAAAGCTGAATAGCAGATTACAGTGCCTCCTTAGTCCGTGTGACTGACTCGCCAAGGAAGGTTGGACAATGTATGCAAACTGTTGTTTCCAAACAAAAGTGCTGCGTCCGTGTACACACTTTGCACATACGTAATCCAGGGGAGCCTGGAGAGTGCGGTGTGTGGCTTCGTCACAGTGCACGGTCCTTCCCAAACCGCCACCAAGTTTAGTCTGGAGTCCGTCCAGTTTGAGCATACGGACGTTAACGTAAAACTTCAAACACCACCGGAAGCTTGGTTGACAGTCGGAGCTCCCTGCAGGGGTTGAGGACGGCTGCTTGTAAGGAGTGCTGTCAGTTTTTGCTTGAAGCGTATATCCAAATGAAATGAACACTGTGCTCAGTAATAACGAAAAGGGTGTTTGGGTGGGGATTTTTCATTTTCTTGAAGATAACTGATAATGCCAGCGAGTCTTTTGAGAGTTTAACAGCACAGTACAGAAGTAACCATCAGCTGTTGGTGGGCACTGTTGCTGGGGCGAATGGTGATGGTAAAGGGTCGTGCGTTACGGCTGTCGTTCCCGCTGCGGGAGCATTAAGTGTCTTCTCTTTTCTCTTTTAGGAGCTTTTCCTCCACCGCAGGGTCAGACGAAAGCTATTTCTCGGGAGATGACCCTCAGTAACCTGTGGCTGGTTGGCATACAATCCCTCGCGTTTTTGTCAGGTGGCATGTGGTACTGCATCTTTCAGTATTTTTATCATTGCCTCTTTTAAAAGTGGAACGGGACCTGCGGACACAATGGGAATCCAGGCTCTTGCAGATGAATATCATGTTGTGTGTGCAAATGTGAATATTCAAGAGAAGAAAAAATACTGGACGGACTCTCACCTCTCTTTGGGGAAATTTTAAACTCCACTGAAAGTGAAGATCAGTAACATTAGTGACCTGATGATGTATTATTTTAAGAATTGTCTGTATTTTTAAAATGTATACGCTCACCCACACTTCAGCAAAGTCAGCACTCGGACAAAAGGTGCAGTCGTACGTACAGCCACCGTAGAAGGATGTCTGTGACGAGAAAGCTCTGTCACCGCGCGTATTTCTTGGCATTGTCGTTCAAGCTCAGAAAATCCAGTGGCTTGTCTCTCCAGTAGTCTGTACAGCATTGATGTGGTAGAGATTCCTCGTTTGCACAACCTTGTACTTCATTGCAGCTCACTGTGCTGGAGTCGGAGATACTCGGCGGAGCTGGTGGCGGTGTCTCTGCGGCTACGGAGTCAGCGGCTGTTGTACTAGACACCTTGGTCTGACACCGAGGCCCGAGAAGGATCCGGTGTTGGGTGTGTTCAGGGAGGAATCGGTCCTCAGAAAAGCACTGCAGCGTCACAGTGTGACGGAGAAGCTCTCCGCACCTCAGGAATCGGCCCGTCCCTGCTGTGGTCTTACCGTCGGCTCTCCGAATTCCGCATGCTACCAGCATCTCATATTATGAGGAAACTTGGAAAAATATCAGTCACGTGGTTTATTTGCCCTTGTGGTTCAGAGTGCAGCTCACTGTGCGTTATGGGTTTGCATCGTGCACTTTTCAAGGTGAAAACAGAGTGAAGGGAAGACACAAAACGTAGGGGCGAGCTTTGTCTGTCACCCCCTGGAAGCCAGAGCGATCCCAGCTGTTGCGGAAGGTCTGCCGGTGCTGGTGGCGATTTTTAGCCACCTTTGTACTTTGTGTACTGCAGTCCAACCAAGGTGACCTTTGAGTGGTTTATAGAGGCCTTTTTCTCCCCGCTAGTCGCAACAGCGCTAAATATACTTGTGGGAGACTTTGAATAATTCAATGCCAACCACCTTAGTGTTTTGCTAAGGAGTGATAGAAGAAAAACTAGTTCCTTAAAAAGAAGACCTAGGTGTAACTGCTGTCATAAATCTATGGGAAGATACTGCTGCTGCAAAGAAGAAAGATATGGTAAATGCTCTGAATAACCCTGAATGGAGGGCAGTGTTAATTGGCTCAGACCTGTGCTAAAATCTTCCTGGCAGAAGGATGAGTCGAATTTAAAAGCAGGCTGGGAGAGAAGACGCTTTCGGATGCGTAACAGGATCCTTCTGAAAGGACGTCTACAATGGACGGTCTTACTTCTGGCAGGGCTCGTTGGCATCGTGTTTATGTGATTATACGCAGATTTGGGAGAGCTGTTCCTAAAATAAAACTAATCTCTAGATACAAGCGGGATAGCCAGAATTTCAGACGTTGGCATACTGCCTTTCCCAGAGCAATTTTACTGAGAACAAAGTAAGCCCTCAGTAGTTTTGGCTCCCAATTAGCAATATTGATCCCCCACCTCCCTCCCTCTCCGACGCGAATCGCAGCGAGTGGTGAGCAGCACACAAGGCCCAGCCGCCGTTCCCTTTGGGGGGAGCGAAGAGCTGACCGAAGTTACGAGGCAGTGCCGATTTCCCTGGCTTAGTGGAAAAATACCCAGGCAAATATGCCGGCCCTGCCCCCCAAAAGCAGTAGCTTTATCCTGAGGTGGCTCAGTGGGAGATGGAACGAATGTATCTGCTCTGCCGTTTGAGGGGAGGGGGCTGGGGCAGCCCAGCGCCGTCGCCGTGTAAGTGGCTGCGCCTGCAGCACGCGGGCGTAGGTGGACTCTGGAAACCACAACAGGCAGACGAGAGGCTGCTCGTTTCTGCCCCTCGCCAGGTGGTTTTGCTCAGAGCCATGGAGATGCCCGCCCTGCAGACAGGTTTATTTTGAGCTGAGCCGGGCCTGAGTGATACAAAAAGGGAAGTTTGTGTGAGCAGATTGCACAGCAGAAACTCGCCTCAGGAGGTAGTTCTGGAGAGACCCCGTGAACTTCCACGTAGGAGTATGTTGTTTTTCCAAATGCAGTGTGTTTTCTTTCCCCGGTGGATTGCAGTCAGTAGCGAGTGTTCGCATGCTGCCCCGAGAAATCCATCAGGCACAGTAATACTTCAGCTAATTGTCTGATTCTCAGTTCCTTCCTCTGTAGTTGCTACGATCGTGAGAGGTTTGTGTTCAAGCCCCGCTTGTCGTTGCGGTAGGGTGAGGTAGCTCTGAGGCTTCTTTCCTGCCCGCACCGCAGCGTGCGAAGAGCGCCTGGCGCTGCGTCTCCCGACGGCTGAGTTGCTGTAGGTGACAGCGGAATGAAACCGTTGTTCGGGAACTCCAGAGTACCCTCCCCGCGTGAACTTGGACGCTGCTGCTTCACGGAGGAGAATGAGATGGGATAAAAGAAGTTTTTCTGTTAAAGGAAAACCATCAAGCGGGTACAGTGTGCAGGAAATCCTGTGCTGAAACACCATGCCGGTCGTGGCGTGCTGGGAGCTGGGGAGACTGGTTTGTGAAGGTAAATCTCTGCCACTGGCAGCCGGCTGGTGTTAAGGCGTAGGAGGCATCTTGCTGCGCCGTCCACGGGCTTCCTCTTCTGCGGAGTTCAAAACACATTTGACAGAAAATCTCGTTACCGATCCATACAGTGGATCACCAAGTGATTAATTAGTACAACTTTCAATTGACGTTAAGGGAGACACAGTGGAAGGACGTGTGAAGTGATAAGGAACGAAAAATTCCCAGAGCAGAAAGGCGTAGGAGGCATCTTGCTGCGCCGTCCACGGGCTTCCTCTTCTGCGGAGTTCAAAACACATTTGACAGAAAATCTCGTTACCGATCCATACAGTGGATCACCAAGTGATTAATTAGTACAACTTTCAATTGACGTTAAGGGAGACACAGTGGAAGGACGTGTGAAGTGATAAGGAACGAAAAATTCCCAGAGCAGAAAAGGCTGAGTGAAGGCCGTTGCGCGCAGAAGCGAGCAGGTAGCAGTCAAGGGGATTGCAAATAGGGATGGTTCCCTGCCAGGGTTGCACACACCACCTCTCTACGTTTCTGTGTCCGAGTGTTCATAAACAAGTTGTTCCGGTCCAAGCGACGCAAGTCCTCGTGCTTCAGTGTTCCTGCTCTTTGCATCCCGTGGCGTGAAGAGCCCATTCCCAACCAGCGGCGTTTTCCTTCGGTGCCCCTTGGCGAGCGTGCCCTCCTTCCTCCCATCTCTCACGTTCCACCTGCGGTTCTGCCCGGTGTTGCAACGCCAGCATCTCTGGCGGGAGAGATTGGGGTCATTCAGTTGCGCTCACCAGATGGTTAAAAAGCGAGGTTTCCATTTAACTTGCTTGCTGGAAAACAAACAGCTTCCTTCTGCCTCCTCCGCGCCCGGCGTCAGAAATCCGAGGCATCTAACTGCGGTAAAAACACAAGGATCACTGTGGTACTGCTCGTCACTCACTTGTTTTGCGAAGGACGGAACTCTCTGTTTTTGTCTGACACTGCCATGAAGTGCTGTTAACTTTTTTCACCTGTTTGTACAAGATAATGCAGATACCGATCACTGTGTGCGACAGGATTCAACCGGCTCCACTTTGCCTTCACGTACAATTTTGGGACCAAAGGTACTTCAAACTGGGATCTCCGAGTCGCGGGTCTGGGGTTGGGTGCTTTCTCTTGGCAGTCAGCTGGAGGTTTTGTGGTGACCGGGTACGGTCACCCAGAATGACGATACACCTGGGGTGCTGTATTGTTTGGAAATAACGGAGCCATATGAAATAAAGGATTATTTTGCAAAATTACATACTTGATAGTTTTTACACTGTTTTTAAAAAAGCCGACGGCTGAAGAGCAAACCTGAACCCGTTCCCTGGTTTGAAAGGCCTGCAGACGTGGCGAACGCTTCTGAGCAGCTTGCTTTGTTTCTGTGAGGAGGGTAGAGTGCCTGGCTGTGACACACAAGTCTTTAAAAGGATTCTATGCATTTTCAACTTAAACCTTTTATTTTTATCATCGGGTAATGAAGTAATTGCGCACCGCACAACCGTCCTCTTGACGTGAGCTGGTTCATTAAGGTTACTCGACACTGCTGTTCGTTTTGTACGATCAAAATCGGTTTCCTTGACAGCGGTTATTTTCGCCTCCAATTTTCTCCTCCCCTCCTGTGTTACCCACGTTTTTTGTTTGGTCTGATCAAAGGGATGCCGGAGCCTGTGGTGACTCTCAGCGCTTTTGCGAAGGGCCGGTCGTGTTTGGAATTATTTTGACTGAATTGATGTCATTGGTTTTTTCCTATCGAATCTTCCCAGCGGCTGAGATGTCCTTCAGGAGTGCAGACAGATACCAGAGGCAGTGTTTCTCGACGAAGATGATTAGGTGTCTTTTCCCGTTGGGTTTTTTTTGTGTGTGTGTGTGTGACAAAAATAAAGTCGATATTTTTTTCAAGATTACCTCACGTGCTTCTGATCCTTAATAGACGAGATGGCTGTCTTTGGCGGTAGGTACTGTGCTGGGATCTAACGGAGCGCCATTGCTGCTGCGCTCACCGTAAACACCACCAATGGCAAACCACCACCTGGCTTCGGCGTGCGGCATCGGTGTTCATTGGTGACGCAGCGCTGCTCCTCAGAGCTCTCGCCGGGGAGGGAGGACAGAGGCACAGCTGTCCCTGTGCCAGGAGCGGTAGGGGGAGGAGTGGAGCAGTGGGGAGGAGGGGGCAAAGAGGCTTCTGCCGCCCTCGCTCGCTCCAGCACTTTGCCAGCGCTCGGGCTGCAGAGTTTCCCTGCAGGTCGCTGCGCAGCAACGAGCCCCCTTGCAGTCTGAGAGTCAAGGGCGTCCCAAGAGCAGAACTTGGGCCCCATTGACGCGGGATTGCCAACATCCTAGCAAGATGGGAATCCAGCCTTTCCGCGAGCCGTGCTGCGGTCGTTTTGCTGGGGCGTGTATTTTTGTAACGGGGCGTTAGGGTGTCCTTGGAAACGACCTCAGCCAGGCAAGGCAGTATGCAGTGGAGCAGCGCCCTTGGTTCCGCAGCCCTGGCGCCTCTTGCTGAGGATGGCTCGTGGCTCCTGGTCACCTTCCGTGTTGAGCGCTGGCGCGTAGCACTGCGATGTGTGACAAGGGCAAAGGAGCTCCTTGGAACGTAGTACAGCGTCTCGCATGGCCTCCGAACCAGCACCATGGCTGTAGGTACTTCTGCCTCTTTGTTTCCCTTCGGGGTTTGTCTTATTTCCTGTGCTGTTGCCACAGGAGGGGACTGTGGGGGAGTCGGGGAGGGGGAAGGAAAACTTGAACTCTGAGTAGAAGCCACTGGTGGGGATCCAGTGCTTACCAGCTGTGTTGTCATGAAAAAGCCATTGTTTTAAATTCCTGCCTAGTATGAAATGTTGGTTTTGAAGAAATCCTTCTTGCTGGTAAGAGAGTTGTATTTTTGATGTATTAGATATCAGGAAGAAGTTCTTC
>NW_010252886.1:13322-16568 GCF_000690775.1 Eurypyga helias
CCATAACTATGATTTTTAAAAATCAAAACAAAAAAAATCCGTCTTTCGGCGACAAGCTGTCAGCTGTGGGAGTTGTGACCATATCACGACATGCGGACCAGATACAAACAAATTCTCATCTCCCAGGCCCCTGTCTCATATTTTCACTCTTCTTGTAACTGTCACAGGGTCTCCGCAAGGATGCCCTGTGTTTTAAATCCCACTGATTTCAGCGGGGGCAGCCGATAACAAAAGGTCCTTGAATGCCACGCGTGCACGCTCTGGCTAACGAAGAAGCACCTTGCCTTCCCTTTAAAAATAAAAGGAGCTTCGCCCTGTGAACTGTACCACGAGGCTTTAGCTGCGGGCACGTGAGGCTGGAGAAGTGATCCGTCAGGAAATTCAGGGTGGCCAGCGCTAGCTTGTGTTTGTACTTGGGGAAAAAAAAAAGAAACTGGGAGATCAGTTGCACGTGGCGTTACTGCGCAAGTACAGAGCGCGGGCTCCGTCGTCGCGCGGAGCTGTGGCTGGCGGTGGCCTCCGTTGCCCTGCGGTAGCACTGCGGAGCTGCGGCGGGTGTGCTGCGCTCACACCAGCGCTGTTGCCTGCCGCTGGCAACAGTAGCGCGTTCTGCGGGCGGCGAAGCGTTTGCCAAGTGGACGGGGGGGGCGGCCTCCAGAGGTGGCCTGTAGCTCCGCTGCTGCCTGTTCCATACACCCGTCTCAAGGTCGTGCCGAGAGAAGGATCCGGATCAAGGTCCACTGTTACCGTTAGCCATTGAATGCACCTTCCTCCCTCCCACGCGCGTGCGCAAAATGCATCCGCGCCAACCGGACTGAGCCAAGTAAAGCTCCAAAGGTCATCTGGACAAAGTTCCTCAAGGGCAGGAGTGAAGTGGAGCCTGCTCAGTTGGTCAGTTCGCTTCTCCAGCCCTCAAGCCTTGAAATCAAAACTGGGGTCTTCAATATTTTATTGCAGAGCTGAAATAGAAGTAGGTGCTGTTTAGCCTAATTAGAGCGGGAGGCTGTGACCTACGTTATGCAGGTAACTGGAGTAGATAATTGTTGTGATGGGGTTTGGCCCAAAAGCCCATGAAACTCACGATTTTATTAGTAGCTACATGGCCAAGTCTTTTATTTCTTTTTCACTTCTCAACACGATGTTTCTGTTTTCCTCTCCAGGCTTACAAGGACCCTGATTCTGCAAGAAGGAGCAACAAACACAGCACTGGTTTTTCAGATTACTCAGTATTTTATATATTTGGAGTAACTATTAAAATCCTTTCCTTTTATTTTGCAAGCACAGATGACAGGAGCTGCATACAGAATCTGGCCCCGGACACGTCTGAGCCATTATCCTCACACTCAGAATAGCCAGGACAAGTGCCTCAGGGAAAATTGTACGGATGCCTGGAGTGGACAAGCATTGAATAACCTTGCTATATATAGGAATTGTCTTCCTAATCCTCCCATTAGAAGCTGGCTTATGTCCTGGCCCGCTGCAATTTATACCCTTATTTTGTTTTTCTTTTAGTCTGCCTCCTCCGCGTCGGTTTTGGTGTGTTCTGACACGTTTCTGAGCCTGGGGAGGTTGACGAGCCCTGCAGGCCACCTGCAGGTCTTTCAAAAGCCCGTTTGGTTTCAGGGAACGCTTCATTCATTACAGATGTGCTGGGTTTGCATTGGTGGTTCTTTCCCTCTTGCATTATGAAAGGTTTAAGCAAAAAAAAAAAACAAAAAAAAACACCAGAAAACCCTTGATGTAGCTTTTCTCCTTTACCTTTCCCCTTTTTATATACTTCTGACAGTCTGCCATGGCTGAGGGTTTCCCTGAACTGTTCAAATTTCTGTCCTCAGCCTGGTAGATCCATCACCTGCATAGTTAAATTCCTTCTGCTTTTTTTGATAACATTCAGAGAATCGATTGTCTTATCGGTATAATTTATTTAAATAGGTATTTAAATACAGCTTGATGGTGAGAGGATTAGATTTATTAATGGATTTTACCATTAGTGATTTCCTGACTCCAGTGAAACCTACATAAATCAAACAGTAAATGTTTTAGCAGCTACAGCAGAAAAAAAACTACTGGCGATAGTTTTTAATTTCCTGCACAAAAATGCACACATTTAATTTTATTGCACAGCGAAGGAGATTAGAAGCTGTTCTGTAAGGTAAAGTGAGCAAATGGAACTTACTTCCTTCAGCCTGGTCTGTCTTTAAAAAACAGAACAATGAACACTCAAACAGGGTCCAGTTTAAGAAGCTTCTGCTGGTGCCTCAGACCCAAGCAGTTGACAGGAACCAGCCTGCTCCTACCCTGAACCAGAGCTGCTGGTCGAGGGCTCTTTGGGGAGCAGCTCTGTCCCCCGAAGGATCTATGGAAAGTTGGCCTCTGATCTTTTTCATTTGTGGCCTTTTAATTTATTGTGTGCAGATAAACGTAAAAAGTTAAGCCAAAGGGTGTGGGAAGCGTACAGCCTACTATGGAAAAAGCTCCTGCCCTTCATATTCTGGTTTGCACGGCTCTGCCGTGCAAGGAAGCGTGACATGTGCGGCACGGCCATCCTGACTGCGCTGAGGGTAGATATCACAAGGTCAGGAGTGCCAATTGCACTAATTAGTGCGATCCTGACTAAGAACAGTTACATGACTTTATTTTTAATGAGCACAAGGATTATGGGAGTTTAGATAGAACAATACTCTATTTTTATCCCGTATTTTGTAAGCTCAGAAGATGAGTCAGGAGTAAGCTGCGCAGCGAGAAAGGCCGGGGCTGGAGCTGAATGAACAAAAAGCCCCTTGCTTGGCAGCGCTGCAGGGAAGTCCCCAGGCTGCGGCAGTAACCCTCACTTGATATCCCAGGTGCCGACAGTGGCAGGGTGACAAGTGTGACATGCACCTTGGACATTCAGTGTGACAAGGTATTCTTTTAATGCTTTGGTGTTTGCAAGTCAGGAGGGAAAGAAAATACACTTTGCTAACAGTTAATTATACTTACTTCTTCTAAATTGCTGCATCATCTGCTGTTGAAGGTTAAGAAGGCTAAAACTGTTAAAACAAAAAGCAGCAAGAAAAAAGGAGCTGTGGAAAACTGCAGCTCTTCAACTGATCAGTCTTCCTCCAGGTCATAATCTGACAAAAGGAATATCAGTTTAACGTGGTAACTTTGCCAGGGATTCCTTAAAGACAGCGGGTGGTTGTAGGGAGTGAGAGCTGTCACTGCTGTATGTGTCACTCCATCAGGGAATCATAGAATCACAGACTG
>NW_010252887.1:0-426 GCF_000690775.1 Eurypyga helias
ATGATTCTATGATTCTTCTTCCCGTGGATGTAGGGTAGTCCATGAATAGGAAGCACCTCACACCGAGATCTCTCGATATGTGCCTACAGTTTCATGCGTCTGTGGGTTTTTTTCCAGCAACATTTACTCACCGCTTGGATAACAGAGTCAAGAAACAAACAAGCCATTTTCATAGTGGACCTGTCAGCAGGGGATACGTACAGGCTTTCAGGAGAGACATTCTGGCAGGGTTTAAGAAGGTCCTTAATGGGGCACCTGAAAACTTGGGTGATCCCTGGTGAATGGGAGTCAGAGAAGGGGCCGGTAAATGTGACATTGTGGTGGGAAATAAAGAACCCACTATCAAGGGGGGCAAGCTGGAATAGTCTTATCTTAGCACTCCGAGGAAGCCTCTGGATGTAGAAACCTGGGATGTATTGTGGTACT
>NW_010252887.1:477-721 GCF_000690775.1 Eurypyga helias
GCCTCCCCATCCCCCAGTGGGATGGGGGAGAGAATCAGAGAAAAAGGCAAGGAAAATCTTGGAACACATAAGAACAATCTAATAATTGAACGTATAATTAAAAGGAAAACAATCAAAAGAGAAGGGGAGAGACAAAACCCAAGGGGAAAAAGAGAAGTGATACAACCACCCATCACCTGCCAACCGAGACCCAGTCCAGTCAGTCATGGATATTGCATTTCACCCACCCCACCAGACACCCCTC
>NW_010252888.1:0-2333 GCF_000690775.1 Eurypyga helias
GCCTGCTGGCAGCCGTTCAGACCTGTCGCAAGCTGCACCTGCTACAGGATATTTTCCCTTCTGGATTTAATTCCCCCTCCCCCTCCCCGCCAGCAGCCCCAGGCACCCCCCAGGGCTGTGTGGGAAGTGGAAGACCCCCCTCCCAAGTGACGACCCTCCTGCCCTGCCATAAATATGGATGTGGAAGCAGGAGAGGGCTGCACTAAACGCACAAGTGGGGAAGCTGGCATGGGGGAGAGGTGGCCGAATCTCAGCCCCTCACAGATAAATATCTGGAGGGGCAGATGTCACAGCTGTTCTCCCCCAGGGTGGATGTCACCACCTCCAAGGACTTTTGGGAGGGTTGAAGGGGACATCTCGGTGAGCCGTCTTGACTGGCAACCGCTGCAGAGACCCAAGACTTTTGCTGCAGGCAGCGAGCCCACGCGATGCTCTCCGACTTGGAAACTTGCCAGCGCATTACCCAGCCCCCCAAACTCCCCCCTCCCCAAATTAACGTGCCATTATTATTTTTTAACAAGGCTCTCCCAGATCAGATGTTGACCCCTGTAATGATCGCTCAGCCCGCGGAGGGAATAAACAGCAAATCCCCTTTTAAATGAAGGCCTCGCGGAGGGATTAGGAGCAAAGGGGTGGCCTCTCTCCACACCCCCTCCTCCCCCCCCAAGTCCTGGGGGCTGCCTGTGCAGATATGCGGGGCAGGAGGAGGCCTCGCCTGTCCGTCTGGCCCGTCTGAAGTGGTCCTGTGTGATAGGGAGTGATTAGGATTAGACACATCCAGGATGAGAGTTTTTTCACCAGATAGAGATGATAATGGGACCCATGGGGAGGATTATGGTCCTGTCTCTCCAAGAGAGCTGCCATCTGCGTATCCGTCTCCTGACATGTCTGGTCCCCCGATGTGCCCCGCCAGACTGTCCCTCATCCATGCTGGGTCCTGGGATGGCAGCGCTGACCTGCTGCACCTGGCGGGGCTGGATCCCATACCCCCTTCCCACAAGGGTCATGAGGGAGTAAGGGCTCATGGTCATTTGGGATGGGAGATGTGCTGTCCTGCACATGATCCCAGCACCCATTATCCCTTCTGGATGCTCACTATGCCTGCACATCCCTGAGGCACTCCGTATCTTTCTGCATCCTCAGGGTATCCAGCATCCCTGCATCCCTGGGGTATTCAAGCATCCTCATGCATCCCTGGGGCCCCCAGCATCCCTGAATCCCCAGGGTATCCAACATCCCTGCATGTCCCCAGGTTTCTCAGGCATTCCGGGGCCACCCAGCATCCCTGGGATGCTCAAGAATATCCCTAGGGCACCCATCATCCCTGCATGTCCCTGGGGCATTCAGCATTCCCCTGCATCCCCAGGGCATCTCCAGCGCTGCGCTGTGGCCATTGGCTCCCTGAAGTTTGGGGAGAGGTTCCCAGCTCCTGCCCTAAAAGCATCCCAGGGTCCTGAGCACAGGAAATCAAAGAAGGTGGAATGGATGGGGGGCTGGGGGAGTGACATCTCACAGCGTTGGGGCTGCAAAGGGTGGCATGTGGGAAAGTCAGGCGGGGAACTGGGAAGAAGACTGGGAAAAAATGTTTTGTTGGGTCAATAAAAAGAAAAAAAAAGGCCCACGAAAGCTGTAGTTTGTATGTATTTAAGGATTAAGCCATGCAGTCACTATTTTCCCTTCTAAAATGGACATGGCTCTCTTGTTTTGTCTCAGAGGCACGTGGACAGGGCTGGAGGGGTCCCCTGCCTACGGAGCAGTGCCTAAGGAGCAGGGCTCAGCCGAGGCTCTGCCTGGGAACACCGTCCCTATGGCCGTGCCAGCTCCATGGCACGATGCCAGGCAGGATGGCAGGGATTTGCTGCCCACAGCATCCGCCCTCGGGCACCAAGCTGGGCTCAGCCACCACTGGCACCCTCCCTTGGCGTGACATTGGGGCTGTCTCCTAGTTTGGGGTCACCTCCACGCACCCGGGATGCTGGCCAGGGGACAAGGGTGACATACCCCTGCGACAGCGTGGCAAGAGGCTCGTCACCCTGGACTTTCCCATCCCCAGAGCGGGACAAGCACTGCCGTCCCGGTCGCTGCCGGGGAGATAGCGGTGAGAACTGGCCCGTTCCCATCGCTCGGCATCACTGCTCCGCGCCAGCAGCATATTTCCCTGCTGAAGTCAGAGCCACCCGGCAAAACACCCGGCTCCTGCCAAGCAACAATCGCACAAACATTTCCTATTTGGGATGTACGCATCCCGGCTGCGATGCCGTTCCTGGGGCGGCATGGGCTGAGCGCACACGCGTGTGCATGGCCAGCGGCACGGGCTGAACGCACACGCGTGT
>NW_010252888.1:2376-2937 GCF_000690775.1 Eurypyga helias
CGGAGAGAGTGGCATGTTGAAGTTTGGATAAAACCTTAATTGAAGTCTTGGCTGCTGTTAATTATATTAAAGGCAGAGTGAGCAATGGGCTTTTTATTAGTTAATGAGGATTTTCATTTTCCAGCAGAGCAGCCCTTTGATGTTTCCAGGACTAATGGCTGTTAAATTCAACTTGTTTGCTTTGCCGGTGGCGGAGGGTGATGGAGGAGCCGGAGCTGCTCCGGCCACGATGCTGCGGTGGCCAGCAAACAGTGGCCGGGAGCCACCAGCAGCCACGGGCCACTGCAGCGAGAGGACAAGGATGCACGTGGCAGGAGCTAAAGCTTGTCCTGCTCCCGACATGGATTTTTATGGACTATCTTTAAAACCTGTGGCAGGCTGCATCCCTCCTCCTGCGATTAGCATTTATTATGCTTATCCCGCCTTCATTACCAGCGGAGCCGAGAGCCTACACCCCGTCTGAAATCATTTACCGATTTCTTTGCATCGTTTTTCCCACTCTGGGAGGGGAAGGGCTTGCTGTGAATATTCAGAGCCCGGGATCTGGGAGGCTGTGCCATC
>NW_010252888.1:3032-3355 GCF_000690775.1 Eurypyga helias
GGCAGGGAAGAACCAGGCGGGAATCTGGGTTTTGGGGAATATTCAGGGAGAAAACAGGCTTGGCCTCAACCTCTGGAACAGCTGGCGTGGGGTGCCAGTGTGGAACCCCTCTGCCCTGTGGCATTCGAGTGGGCTCTACCCCCCTGGCACAGCCTAGGAAAACCAGCACCTATTTAAGCCTTTTAGGGGTGCTGGTGCACCCCATGCTGTCCCACGGTGTGACTGGGGCTGTGCCAACGGGACAGTATGGGATGGGATAGCGGGGTCAGTCCCAGGTGCTCCGGGACATCGGTGGCAGCGCGGATGGGACCCTCTGCAGCAGC
>NW_010252889.1:0-216 GCF_000690775.1 Eurypyga helias
CCCGCCCCCGGTGGCTGTAGTCATGTCGGTCCCCATTGTCACAGGTCAGTGAGATCCCTCTGGCCTCCCTCCCCCAGCGCTGGTACGCCCCGTCCGTGGCTGATGGAGAAGCTAAACCCACTGTGTCCTCCGCATCCCCTCTCCTCCCTGCCCTCCAGTTCTGGGAATCCACCTCCCTCTCCTCCCTGGACACGTCGGGCATCGGCTCCCGCTCCC
>NW_010252889.1:244-1175 GCF_000690775.1 Eurypyga helias
GTGACAGCCTCCCGCACCCACAAGCGCTCTGTCTCTGGCATCTCCAGCTACTCCTCCCTCTCGCTGCCCCTCTACAACCAGCAAGTCGACGACTGCTGCATCATCCGTGTCAGCCTGGCTGTGGACAACGGCAACATGTACAAGAGCATCCTGGTTAGCACCGGGCGCCCGTGGTGATGCTGGGGAGGGGCGGCTCCCCCCGCTGGGATGTGGGCATGGTCCACATCTGGGAGGATGCAGGAGTGGGAGGCTGTGCAGTGCTTTGCATCCCCAGTTAATAACACTCTGTGCTCACAGGTGACGAGCCAGGATAAGACCCCGGTCGTTATTCGCAAGGCCATGGCCAAACACAACCTGGATGGGGACCGGCCTGAAGACTATGAGCTCGTTCAGATCATCTCAGAGGAGAGAGGTGGGTGCTGGGGTGCAGGTGGGGCTTTCCTGGGGGACAGCCAGGCCACACAGTCCGACAGCCAGGTCAGAGCAAGGCTGGGAGGTGACAGCAGAGGGATCCCAGCACCAGGGACCAGGCTCAGCCCCACTCTGGGCCCCTTTCGGGGAAAGGGTGCTCAGCTGAGCCCCATCCTTGGTCACTTCCAGAGCTGAAGATCCCTGACAATGCCAACGTCTTCTACGCCATGAACTCCGCTGCCAACTACGACTTCGTGCTCAAGAAGCGGGGCTTCTCCAAGGGGGTGAAGATCAAGCACGGCTCCAGCTCCACCCTGCCCAGGATGAAGCAGAAGGGCCTGAAGATCGCCAAAGGCATCTTCTAGCCTCAGCCCCACTGCCACCCATCACCGACGGGGCCTTGGGGGCAGGCTGCTCCGGGCTCGGCTGCGGCTGGTCCTTGTGCCGCCCAGCACGGTGAGGAGCGACCCTCGCCCGCAGGGGATGGCCGTGCATCCCTCCTGCACCGAGAGCCGGGCAA
>NW_010252890.1:0-817 GCF_000690775.1 Eurypyga helias
TTCCCCCGGCCCCACACACTCCAGGCAGGCGAGGAGCAGCTCTCGGTCTTTAATAAGTTTATCTGCAGCTACACAAGGCCCTGGGGACGGGCAGGCAGCCCGGGACGGGGTGAAAGACAGTCCTTGGTCACAGCGGAGGATTCTCAGGGCCGTGGGGTGCCAGGGGAGGCCGGAGGGTGCTGCCAGGCCCTGCCCTGCCTCGTCCCTGGCAGCGCCCGGAGGGTTTGGGCTGGTTTGCTGCCTTCAGGTGGGCCATTCTGCACAGGCAGCAGCCCTCGGCTCTGCCCCGGGCCCTCGCCCCTTCCAGGGAACTGGAAGGAGGAACTGAATCAAAAGTACGTGTAGCCGGCTATGGAGGCACAAACAGGAATTGAATCCAGGCTTCGTGAATTCCAGGCCGTGCTCTAACCCCAAAGAGCATCGTTAAATATTTAAAGTAACCAAACGAACCTGCCCAGCTGCCTGCCTTAGCTCTTGGCACCATCTGGTTGCCAGCTGGGGTTTGATGGTGCTGAGGCCGAGCGTTCCGCACCGTTCACAGCCAGGCCCCCCTTACAAATAGGGAAAGGATTAGGGAGGGGAGGGTCTGTCTTCTTAAATAAAGGAATAAAATTTAGAAAGCATGGCGAATTACATTAACCCTCTGCTAATTATTATTATTTACACCAATTAAAATTAGTTGATGTCATCTGGAGTTGAACGGCCAACTGCTACGCGAAGTAGGCCCAGAGGAAGAGCCCAGCGCATACGCACAGCAGCAAGTTGATGTTCAGGACGTGCTTCACCAGCGGCTTCTCCTCCAGGGAAGCCACAGCAC
>NW_010252890.1:848-7238 GCF_000690775.1 Eurypyga helias
GGCTCGGGTTTAGTCGCCGCCGCGTTCTGGGCGATTTCCTGTTTGCGCTCCATCCCGCAGAGCCACAGAAGGGCGGTCATCAGCTTGGAGTTCCCTTTGGCGTTAGTCGTACCTAGAGAGACAGTCAGTAGTGAGGATTAAATCTCACAAAAACACATCCCAGGAACTTGTCAGTGTGGTTCTGTACAAAGGGGTCTGATGCAAAACCGCACCAGCATTCTTTCCATGAATACTCTAGCTACGCTGAGGGTAGGGAGCCCTTCGGTTGGCATCTTTCGGGGCTGTAGGACCAGTTTCGCTCATCTCTGGAGCTCGGAGCTCGAGTTTGGCTGCTTCCAACGTTTAATAGGCAGTAGCCCACGCCTAAAGCTGAGCTGTAGGTGCTAGGTGCCCACCAGCTTCCTCCTGCCGGTGTGTGCTCTGCTTCATTTAGGGATACTCCACCGCACACGTGTAAACTGAATTCGGCTCTGTGTGGGTCAGCGCACACGCGACTAAATGCTGGGAAGACAGCGCTCGTGCGCCACAAACGGGAGAATTCCCAGCAGTTGGGAGTGCTGCGCCCTGATTTGTTAACTTACTGGTCTTTTCAATGGCTTTTTACACATCAGAGGAATACACAGGGAAAGCTGCAGGTTACAGAAACAGTGTCCCAAGCCTGGCAAAGTCATCGCTGGGAAATGCAGAATGAGTAGCTACGCATGTTTGTACCTAATACCGACAAGTACAAGTTTTAAAAAATGTAAATCCTCCTTCACTGATCTGTCAAGAACTCCGCCCAGGGCTCTGGGTTCTCCCTGCTGCTAGAGTCGATCAGAAAACATCACTGAAAAACAGAAATGGAATTTCATCAACACAATTGTGTTTTTCCTCCACCCTCCCCTTTTTCAACCAGTTCTTGCAGCAAGTGCAAGCGGCACCAATCTAGTGCAGGACAACGGGCACAGCTCTCTACCCCATCCAGCTCCTTCTTGGTTTTGAGCATATCTAGCGCCATCGAGAGATGGAAAAGCAACTAAACTTCTGCTTAGATAACACTGTCAGGTAAAAACCTTTCCGCACGCCCTGAAGTTACAGAAATCCAGAGGAAGTCGGTTTAACGTTTCTCATCTTCAGAGCCTCTGCGCAACACCTAGGGTTGTTAAGTGTAGGTATTACTGAATACGACGTCGGAGCACTTACATTTATTATCATTTGAACTATTTTCAGAAGCAATGCTTATATCAATCTGGAGAGCTGGACGCTCAGCTTCACACGCTCCTTTTGCAGCATCGGGGGGAGGGCTGACTGCTAGGTCTGTCTTGACTGGTAGATCCCCGCGTGTGAACCAGGTAAGCCGACTTATCTGATGGCATGAAGAGTGGTGTTAAAGAAAACTGCTTTCATGGTTGTTTAAAGGACTACCTGAGCGATGGGGCAGCCTGCAGAGGGAACGCTCAGAGGGGCCGAAATCTGTCCTCCTGCTCTGTGGGGAGCAGGCGAACAGCCAAGTGCTCAGCTGGCAATGACAGAAGCGATGGCTCCCACCGGCATGTTGGCTTCGTTCTGTCTGGAACACGGTAGCTGCTGGTACAGCTACACTCTGAAGGACGGCGTTCTCCGCTCTGCTGCCGCGGAGGAGACGTTTCCGCACAGGACCGTCACTGGATGCGGGCTGAGAGCGGGTCAGTGAAGGGAGCAAAAGGAATGGACACTGTGGCCAGGGAGGAATGACTCAAGGAACTGGGGTTGTTGAGAGAAGAGAAGACAGGCGGGAGATATGATAGTTTTCTTCAAATACACAAAAGACTCATTAAAAGAGGAAAGTTCTCGGCATCAGCAATAGGGCGGACAGGAAGCCATGAGCACAACAAGCTGGAAAGGTTCAGGTTGGAGATGAGGAAAAACTGCTACTGGGAGGGTGGGTGAGCTCTCCCTCCCTGGGTGTTTCTAGGAATTACGTTCACCAGGTCTTTCAGAAACACAGCGGGTTAGTCCTGTCTCGAAGCATACGTTGGCTGTATGAATTCTGAAGGTCCCTCTGGCCCTCCTTTTGCTATTGATGTTTTTCTGTAGCTTCAGTTTACCTACTGAAAACAGTCAAACTGGCACAAACCTGTTCCAGAGGAAGTGTGCTCTCTGCCCTTGATTTCTCTTTTCTGCGGGTAAAAATGGTTCCTCACTAAATTAGTAAGAGAGTTGATAAAGATGACCCAGAAGCTGGAATTTCTTGGAAAATAGAGGGAAAAAGCTAATTTGTCATGGATTAAACAGACACATTTGAAACTTAAGAACAGCTCTTTGTAGCATCTACTGTTGACGAGTTTCCAGGGTGGGACTCTGGATTTAGGGGACCAAAATCTGAAATGGCAGCAGGGTGCTGGAGCAGAGGAGGGATTGCTGTTACAGGTTATGTGTGATCATAAATAAGGAATGAATGGAAAGTTCCATTATTTATCCCCACGTTAATTCTCATGGATGTGCCGTGAGGCATCCTGGAAACCATTTGCAAAGAATGCCAGAGATCGGAAGGGCTGACGTACCATTTCTGCCGAGGGGGGCTCTGTGAGCACGCTCACGACCAGCACGGTCAGCGTGGAGATGGCGGCCAGGACCATGGAGAAGTAGAGGTAGTGCATGTACTTCACCACGCCTGGTCTGCGGTCGGTCTCGCCGCACTGGGGCTCGGGGTAGATGAAGTCCAGCACCAGCCGAATGACGCCCAGCAGTAGCCCGATCAGCAGCCCCCAGAACGCGCCCTGGAGAAGAGGGCATGCTGCGTCGGAGCAGGCAGCGTGCATCCACCCAGGGCTATACCCCTCTTCCCAGGCTACAGGCTGGCCAGGCTTTCTCCTTGCTGTGGTGGCTTTTTTTGGTGGGCTTCCCTCCCCTCCCTTTTCTGCTCCTGCTGTCCAGCTCTGCCATGCTCTTGCAGTAGTCTGGTACCACTCCCCCGTGGGGTCAAGTGGGTCATTAATTTTGGTATGGAGGAAAAGGATAACATCTTAGCCCGAATGCTTTGAGGAGGGATATTTGTATCCTAACGGTTGCCCTAACCCCAGGAGGCTGATAACTGCTCACTGCCTAACCACAGCCTGGTTTGGGAAGACACTACCCTTTGCCCAGCATCAGATCCCTGGAGGAACCAGCGGTTTTGGACCCCTGATGCCGTTTGCTTTGTCTCCTTCACTCCCTGGGCTTACTATGCCTTCTGTAGCCCCCCTGATGTCGATAATACAAGTCCATGTCATAAATAAGCCGATGGCTAATAAGCCCCTAACAGGTTCCGAGTTTTGTGGACACCCTGCAAGAGCCCTACAGACATCGTGCCCCAGAAATGCCAGCGGAGTCCCTGAAACCAGCAGGAACTGCTCCCTCCCATACTGGTGGCGGTTACTCAGGCTGCGCAGAGCTCTGGGTTCATTCTCCCAAATGCTACAAGGGGCAGCAGAGCTGCAGCCCGGGACGGTGGCTGGAGCTGCAAGACTCTCCCAAGGCCAAGGAGGGGACTGCGCTGAGCACGGCGGGGTTGTTACCTTTTCGTTTGCTCTTTTCCAGAAGCAGCCCAGGATAAACACCATTGCCACGGGGGGCTGCAGGTAGGAGCTGATGGACTGGATGTAAATAAAGAGCTGCCCTCCCTGGCCAGCCTGCACCAGTGGGATCCACAGGATGGAGACCACCGTGAGCAGCAGCACAAAGACCCTGGGCAAGAAAAAGATACTGTTACTGTAGTTCAGAACATTCTTTTCCAACTGCTCAGCCTGCAAGACTCCTGCTGGGGGCTCTTGTAACCATAAATTTAAATCCTTCCCGGAGAGGGTGGGGAGCACTGGGACAGGTTGCCCAGAGAAGCTGTGGATGCCCCATCCCTGGAAGTGTCCAAGGCCAGGCTGGATGAGGCTTGGAGCAACCTGGGCTAGTGGAAGGTTTCCCTGCCCGTGGCAGGGGGTGGCACTGGGTGGGCTTTAATGTCCCTCCCAACCCAAACCAGTCTGTGATTCCTAAGGCCTCCAGCAGACCTGTGTGCTACGAAGATGCCACACCAGTACAAGGCAGCAGGCTGCAAGGTGTGCTGAGTCGTGTCTCTGGCGCTCAGGCTCTGATACAACGCGCATATCCTCATTCCCCATACCTGCCAACAATCATGAGTTCCCACTCAGAGCAACGAGGACGGAAGTGCTTCCAGAGGTCCATGGTGAAAATGGTGCTGGCACTATTAAAGATTGAAGTCAGGGAGGACATGAGAGCTGCTATCATCACTGACATCATCAGGCCCCTGAGTCCTGGAAACAGAAGGAGAAGTACAGCCGCCCTGAGGAATCCCCGGTAACCCCACCTGGAAGATGCCCTCAGCTCTGCTTTGAACTAGGACAGACTTTTAAAAATGTTTGTAGCCCCAATTTTAAAATGGCCAGTGACAGGGAGGTGTTAACAGCTGATTCCCAATGTGAAACATCTGCTCTTTATCTCTTACCCAAATCTGACTGAATTAGACCTCTGGGTGCTGGATACCCCTCTCCCTCGCTGCGTGCTGTCACCAAGCCCAACGTGAACTCCTGCGAAATTGTGCTTGCAGGGTATTTTCTCACAGGCGCCTTTTGGCTGCTGGGTGAGGGAGACGCCAGCAGTGCCAGCACTGTTTCCGGGCTCCTTACCTACAGGCAGAAGCTCTATGACCAGCTTAGGATAAGCGATATCCGAACAGCCAGATGGGTTGCCACAGATTTTTCGGCAAACTTCCGCATCTGCACAAGCCACCAGATCTAAAATAAACAAGGAGGAGCAAGAGGCAGTGTTGTGTAGTCACAATAAACCAGTACATCTAAACAAGTTAGTCTACGGAATGTTGTAAACTATGTTCCAAGTGAAACAGTGGATGTTGGAAAGCTTGGAAAGCTTCCAGCAAGTATCTCAGGACTGTCCCAACGCAGTGAGGTAAGGGCAGCGCTAGGCTTCCCTGTTTTCCCTTTTTTTTCCTTCCATGGAAAAGATAAGCCAGTGGAGGTAGCTGACGTGCCCTGCATGTCTAATTCTTCTCCAGGAATGTTGCTTCCGTGGCCAGGGCTGTCCACCCACCGCGGGCACAGCTCCTCACAGACAGGCGCACCCGCACGTTCCCACCCGATGAGCAGTTTACAACATTCAAGGTGGTATGTCAGGATTTCCCCGAGTGCCTCAAACTTAAATAGCAGGAGGAGGGACGTGTTGGGTGCAGGAGGGCCCTACGTGCACGAGCAGCTGCAGGTAGCAAGCCCAGCACGGATCCGGTGGGAGAACGGCTGACTGCTCCAGCACACGGAGCAGCGCGCTGGGAAGGCGTGTCTGGCGGCTGCAGGAGGATGCGCATCCTCCTGCTTGTACCTGGGAGGAAATTTCTTCATGCATTGGGTACATGATGCGCTGCAACCCTTTAATGTACTCAATAAAGGCTGCTCCAGCTCCTTAGAGTCGGCACAACCAGTACTGATAACTAGAGGGAACAGATCTCTCCTTCAGCCCTTACCTGGGAAAAGAATCCGGCTGATCATGCCCGGCATCACCATCATAAAGAGGGGTAAAATTTTCAGGTAGGAAGTCATCAAGGAGCCTCCTTTGGCGTGAGAGAGGTTTTTAGCAGCGAGGGACCTCTGAACGATGACCTGGAAATTAAGAAATGTGTCTGGTGTGCTGGCAGCTGGAGGTGATGCGGTACCGGTTGCATTCATGTGCGCACTTCCTCCTCCTCCAGACTACTGAGGGTGAGCACAAGGCTTGGCTGTAGCTTTGTAACTCAAATTCTACTGAATTCCCACCATAAAGAGTAACCCAGTCAGTCCAGGCTACGTTGCAGGTTGGTAATCGGGGTCTACCAACCAGTAACACGTTCTTGAAGCCAACGAAATAAGCAGTAACCCACCTGGTCTGTACACCAGTACCACAGGGACGGGATGGTCATTCCCACCAAAACTCCTGGCCAGGGAAGGTCAGAGTTAACAGGGTCCCGGAAAATGTGAAAAGCATCTTCTCTTGGCAAACCGCAGCTACTGTTCTCCTTGCGGGTGCTGGGAATGGCGTCAAAGTATTTTGTCTGCAAACCTTCGAGACCGCCAACTTCAACAAAACCTAAAATAGGTCAGGAGGAGCAGTTATCCTGCTGTCCTGGACCGGTGCTCCGATATTTGGTCTCTGGGGTTTGCTGTGGATGATCCTCCCCAGGTATCCAGTAACAATCAGGAGCTGTTGACTCTGAGCACTGGGCTGGGGGATAGCGTAACGCAAACTCTGGGCAGAGAAGGCGCTTGGTCACCTGTGATGCTGCTTGAGAACGTATTTCTGTAGAGACTTTTCAGGGAGTACTCGTGCTTTTTTACCACATAAAGAACTACTGTAAGATTATTTGTATGAGCATACATTCCAACAGGATATATA
>NW_010252891.1:0-269 GCF_000690775.1 Eurypyga helias
ATTTTTGAAAGCGCAGCGCCCTGCCTTGCTCTGGGAAATGTCGCGCCCGGCTGTGCTGCAGGGCGAGAGAGGGAGGCGGCGAATTTCACTTCGGGGGGCCTCCCCGGAGCCCCCCAGCAGGACCATCGGCACGGGGCTGGGTAAAGGACCCCCGCCGCTTCATTTTCATCCTTTTTTGGGAGCTCGAATGATTTTTTAAATATTTTTAAATATTTTTTGAAAAGATGACGTCTGGGGAAATGAGGCTGGACGCCACCTTTGTGTCTCCA
>NW_010252891.1:580-1000 GCF_000690775.1 Eurypyga helias
TTTCCCCCCCCCGTATTGATCCGTTTCCCCCTCGTCTCCTTCAGCCTTGCCCTGCAGAGCCCGGGGGCCGAAGGGGGGAGCGAAGGCGAGGGCGGCGGGATGAGCCCAGCTTTCCCCTGGCTTCAATTATTCTTCAACGATCTCTCTCCTTCTTCCAGGTTTGCGAGGAGCAGAAGTGCGAAGAGGAAGTTTTCCCCTTGGCTATGAATTATTTGGACAGATTTTTGTCGTTTGAACCCCTCAAGAAAAGCCGATTGCAATTGCTGGGAGCTACCTGCATGTTTGTGGCTTCAAAAATGAAGGAAACTATTCCTCTGACCGCAGAAAAACTGTGCATTTACACAGATAACTCCATTAGACCCGACGAATTACTGGTAATTTCACGTTTAATCACTTCAGGAAAAAAAAACCCAAACCCAA